>NW_024582057.1:4137707-4208028 GCF_017639235.1 Corvus kubaryi
GGGCCCCTCGCCGCCCCGGCGCCGCCCGCGGGTACGGCCGGGTCGCTGCTGTGGGCGGGAGGCTTCTCCTTCCCCGCGGAAAGGGATCTAATGCGCGGCATCGCCCGTTAAGGTCACCATGGCTGACAGAGCTGCTGCTGAAAGGGCTTGTAAGGATCCCAACCCCATCATCGATGGCAGGAAAGCCAACGTGAACCTGGCGTACTTGGGTGCCAAGCCGCGGATAATGCAGCCAGGTGAGGAAGCAGCCCCGAATGGCTTTTCTGTCCGTACCTCAGGTTTCTGAAGAGAGTAAAACTTCAAAAAAGGTAGTGCTGCCCTCCACCTTCCTGAAGTACGCACACAGTTAGGCGTGCTTTCGTTTTGATTTTTAAATGCAGTGTGTAGTAACTTTCTGGCTATTTTGCACATGTGCCTTATTTAAAAACAAAAGCGATCAGAGATAAAATAATCTGGAGTTCCCCAGGAAGACTTCCACAGCTCAAACACTTCATTGGTTATTCCTGCTGCTGGGAATGTGGTGGCGCTGACCATTTACAGTATCGTTGCAGGGTAAGATTGGCCTAGGAGTGAATTGCTTCCAATGTGTGCGGTCATATTAATACAAACAATATTTTAATGCAAACTTCTCAAGCAGATGGGAGCTATTATGCAGATTTTAAAATGAAATGGCTCTTCCTAAGACCACATCTGAGACAGTCTGATGTCCTAGCCACTTCCCAGACTGCTGCTTTGCAGCAAGAGTGAGAGGAGTGTGGAGTGTGTGCACGTTTGTCCTCTAAAGGAGGCCATTCTGAATTCCCCCTTGTTTAGCCTGATGAACACTTGTGCGAGTAATTAACTGCCCGCCAAGGAAAGACAGGGTTTATACTAGGGTGTTTGAAGAACAGAAATGAAGTTGGGATTTGACCCCCTGTGCTAAGTCCTCATGAGTAGGGGTGACTGAAATTTTGTGTCTGTAGAAAAATTACACAAATACACAGATGAATGGAAAGTATCATCTAATCCTTCAGATGCTAAAATTAGGGATCAGAATGAGCACCAAGTAAACTGTGAGCGAAAACCCTGTGCTTGTTTAGAAAAAGTCATTTTCCTAAACATCTCTAGGAAAGTGTGTGCTTTACTGGTTTAAGTTCTGTGTGTGTGTGTGTGTGTGTGTGTGTGGACTGATACATTTTGCTTTATAATTTTTGGTTCTACAGCCTTTGAGATGTTGTTACTGCGGGCTGTTAGTGAAGGCTCTTACTCTGCGTTTTTTGTGTGTGTGTGTGTGTATATATATATATAGCATAAATAAGTGGCCAAAAAAAACACCCATACAGAGAACATGATGTGGTTTTTTGTTGGTAGGTTTTGCCTTTGGTGTCCAGCAGCTTCATCCAGCTCTCATACAGCGGCCTTTCGGGTAAGTCTGTTCAATGGGACCTCAAACAGGGGAAGAAAAAAAATGTTTTTAAAAAAAAAAGGAAAGAAAAAGTATGATCGTTGAAGGCCTCTTGCAGTAGCATCCTTAAAGCTGGCCAGCAATGCTGAAGCTCTCAGATTTATAAATGTATACCCATAAATGCACTCACCTTGTCGGTCATGTTCTAAATGCCACAGCTGAGTCAAGTTGTGTGGGACATGGCCCTTCCGACTAAGCAGTCCAGTCCCACATGACCCTATGATAAAACAAGGAGGTATGACTTGATGCGAGATTGCTGTGCCCCATTTCTCTTTTTTCAGCTTGACTCAATGTTATTTATCTCTTTCTAATCTGACAGGGATCGTTTACAGTTAAGATAACTGATCAGAAGGATATGATGATAAGAGGTGGAATAGTTCTGTTTGGAATTAAACTCTGTAACCAGTAGACTCAAACACAAACAAGCTAAAATGGTGATTAACGATGCATGTATGTTTTTTCATATAGTCAATAGACCTCCGTGTGCTTTTTTTTTATTTATTACAGTAATGAAGTGGTGTTGATAGCTAAACTGTGTGCTTTTATTTAATTGAAAGAGCTGTAGTGAAAGTTTTTTGGGGGGGGTTTTTTAATTTTGGTTTTGTTGTTGAGGAGTGACTTTGCCATGGGGAGCAAAGGGCCTTTTTTTTTCCTTGCTTTCAAGCTGTAGCCTGTGACTTTTTTAACCATATTTTGTAGTGAGTGCTAAATTGTGTGACTTCTTGATTTTTAAGTAAATCAACATATTGCTTGCATGTTCATAATTTTTGGGGGCGTTGTTCTTGGGAAGGGTGTGGAGCTCCTTATTAACGATGTGCGTCCATTTGGGCTTTCTAATTTGAGGGGTTATTTTCTTCAATCTGTCTTAAATATGTAGTGCATTTCTCCTGAATTTGAATATAAACTATTCCTAAGTGGATCTAACTCTTGCTTTTTATAGGCATATCATTAGGAGGTGAAGTCTGCTTTAAGCTTTCCATAGAGTGTCACTTCACTAATGCACACTGACTGAGAAACTCATTGTGAAATAGTGCATTTTGCTAACTAATGCATAAGCTAACAATAAAGTAGGGAAAATGTGTCACAAATGTATTTTGCTTATTTGATTGGAATAACTTTAGAATATCATACCTATCTGTTATTAAGCAACAATAGCTTCTTGGTAATTTGATTTGACAGAATGGAAGGAAACAGTTCCTATCCTGAAAACCACAGGAAAAAGTTTTCCTAGAAACTTCATGCAATTTTAAAAGAGCATGTTAATTCTTCTGAGAGTGGGGAGGCTGTAAAAAACTTTTTTTACCTTCTTATGATTATGCTCCACTGTATTTTGCTTGCTTCTTTGAAGTGTAAGGAGATGACAGAGTGTGTATGCGGTGATCAGTATATGATGCCTGCAATAAGGTAGGCAGGAAGCGGAACACCTCGTCTCCAGAGCTGTTAAAACACTTGTTGAAAAGGGAACTACTGAATTGTGCAGGGATCAGCTGTGGAGAGACTGAGTATTTGCTGAGCACAACAGAAAAGGAGGACCTGTGGCAGTCCCTTGCTTAAAGGACTGTGCAAATGTAGGAGTCTTTCTTGCTTTCCTTACCCAGAGCCAACTATAGATGACATGAACCATATTTAGGTCAGGGAAATCCTTCCAGCAAGAATAAGGTTGTATTTCTAATGCATTGCACATAAATCTGAAAAAGTGTTGGTTGTAGTCATGTATATATGAAATTGGTAATTTTTCATCCTTGGCTCTTGCATTTCTTTTACTACGTGTAAACAATGGACATTACTAATCCTGCTTCCTTCTCAAAATTTCCAGTGACCTGTACCTTTATCTAAAGTATGTAGTTCAGATTAAGAAGAACAGCATTCATTAGGATGAATGAACATCTTCATTCACATCACTGACAGTAAGAGGACATGTTTCAGTGCTTATTTCAATCTCCTTCTTTTGAAGAGTTCACTCTTAGGAGGTTGCTGCATGGATTGCACTGAAATACATGGTCACCTTAAAGCTTTGTTCTTCCTGTGCAGTTGCACTTCGGAAATCCACTTCACTAATACGCTGTGTGAAACAGGCGGTAGTGGTGATTCACTCCAATACTCAGCTAATCCATACACAAAAGCTTCAAATGTTTTGTGGTTGAGTTTGGGGTTTTTTTCCTAACAGAGTGCATATCAGTGAGGTGCTGCCATATTTTGGTACGGTCAGCTGTGTTTTGGAATCACAGAATCATAGAATGGCCTGGGTTGGAAGAGACCTTAAAAATCATGTTGTTCCAACCCCTGCCATGGACAGGGACACCTTTCCCTAGACCATGTTGCTCAGAGCTCCATCCAACCTGGCCTTGAACATTTTCAGAGACGGGGCATCCACAACATATGGTTTCCCCATAAAATAATTTGATTATGTTACATTACTTTTACCGAGAAGATGCAGAAGTTCAATATTCTGATTTAAGTACAACACTGTTGTGGTGGAGGGAGACAGAAACTAGATTAACTTCAAGGCATGATGCAATTAAAATGCAGGGAATGTTTTTGGTTTTTTTATTCTGTGCTGCAGAGATCAGTTCATCCACCAAATAACATTTCTTCCTGCTTTTTACATTCAGCATCTATCTTACTGTTGGTGTGTTTTGTAGAAAGGTGTTTGATCACAGGACTGGTTATTTATACAGCGTTGTTTTTAGGATTGTTTATTAAAATACTGTCTCTGAATTCAACAGGAATTTATGGAGGGGGAAGATGACTTTGCTTCCCAAGATAGCTTTCCTTGTTTGCTAATGTAATTTCTTCTTTAATATTGGTGGGAAAATTTGGGGTTATACAAAGGTGTTGATGTAGGACGTAACTGTTGTGTGGAGATTTTTTCTTTATTTTCTGTCTGAAACCTGTACTTCGATCAAAATGAAAACATTCCCACTGTTTTCAGTAAGACCAGAGTTAAATCCAAAGTTACTAAGTCCATTATCAAATGGTTAGCTGATACGACATGCTTGATACCTTCCAAGAGTTAGGCAAATCTGCCTTTCTTAAGAGAGAAGGAAAAGCCCCCTCTTGAGTTTGCGATCAAAAGACCTGTATAATACTAGACTACAGATAGTCTGAAAAGAGGGAATGAAGCTGGAACAGTCAGAAGTTAGCCTGCTGTTATGTCCCCTTAGTGGTTATCAGATAAAAGAAAACATAGGAAGGGTCTTGTATGTTTAATGTTTATGTAACCTATTTCTGTTAAAAGGAAAGCTGTTCATTGGTGAAAATCTACTCTTCAATTACGCTTACAAAAGCAGACGATGCCATGCAAGGGCCAAAGCAAAACATTTTGTTTAAAGTTAAATACCTGCTTTTGTGAGAATGTAATGCTGAGAGTTAAAGATGCACTATTACTGCTGAATTTCTCTATGCCACAGCTCTCTGCATTAGTCTGAAAAGTCCCTTCTTTCCTTTGAAATTATCGGCCACTTTATTGTTGCCTATAGGATTATTTTTGAGGTGTTTAGTTAAACATAAATCTTCTGTTATAACAACAGAGAAAGTCTTAAGGCACGTGGCAGGGATGTAGGTCATTGAATTTTGAGTATCTCAAAGCTACAGTTATTGCTAAAGTTAAACACACCTTCTATTTTCCTTTATTGCAAAAGCGTAAAACAGTAAATACACATTCAAAACTTCTGCCAGGAAAGAGAGCTTAAATCCTATGCATTTCTTACACTATCACTCCGAAAAGTAAAGCAGCAGCTTTTATTTAAAATTAAGGATATAAAGGATTTCCCAGTAACTGGGAATTGCTTTTTCAGCTTTTGACCTGGCAGAGCATGAAAAGCAGTTGGGTTCTGAATGGCTGAGATCTTCATGTCCTGGCCTCTGCAGTAGGTAGAAATTTACTTTGGCCATATAAAGCCATTTTACTTGACTCAAAACAGTTGTAGCATGACAGATGATCAAAAATAGCCCCACTGCAGCTTATGCTGTCAATCATCATGTGTTAAATGGCATGGTGGAGAGGAGCCGGCACAGGGTTTATGTTTATTGTAGGGTAAGATGTAGCAAACAGATAATGTTTCATAACTTCACCACCTGTTAGTTTCTTGGCTTAAATAAACCAAGTCACAAGAGCTTAAGTGGAAGCACATGTATCTTTCTGTCTGGTTCAAGGATATGGCCGAGTGTCCAAGTGTCTTCAAGAAAATCTTAGTAACGTCAGTTCAACTCAACACAAGCAGCCTGATAAGCTTGCTCACTGTCTCTTCTGTTAGAATTACTCTCTTCCATAAGTGCTGAATGTAAAGATTCCTTTGATGTGGTGTTAAATGGACTCTTCATGATGGAAAAGAGGCTCTCAGTGACTTCAAATTTGTTTTTATACCTTTTTTCCTTAAATGCTTAAGAAATACGGTATTATGTTTATTAGAATTGTACTTGGTTCGTGACCAATACAAAATGCTTGCTTATGCTCATGCATATGGAGAGCTCAGGTAATGATGTGTATCTAAATGCACAGAGCCAGCTTAAGTATGCTTCAAATGCACTTCTGGCTAATCACTTCATAAATTAGGTGAGTGTTAAAAACCCAACTTACGGTTTTGTTTTATGTTTTCTTTCCCTTCCCAATCCCTCCCTATTTGTCACTTTTTTTTTTGTTATTGTTTTTTCACTTTTCCTTCCCACAGTAGGAAATTAATTTCAGTGACATGTTGGGTTTTTATGATTGTGGTGTTCATGTCTTAAACACGGCAACTGAACATTTCTCTCTGCTAATACTCCTATTCAAGCAACTGAGCTCTTTTTTTCTGAAAAAGAAAACTAAGCTTTTTTAAAGTCTATCACTTATTTTAAACTATGTTTTGCTATGATTCCAGTTGACAGTGTCCCTTCTGATGGCAAATGTTTCCTTGTTGACCACTTAAGTACATCTTAAAGCTATTTTAAAAATGAAACAAACAAACCCCAACAAACCCTTTTCTTGAAATCTTGAATTTGGAGAATAGAGGACACTTTTTAGCATTGCAATTTTTCTCTGTGCTTAAAGCGTGTTAAAAGGTTGGTGCAGTCTTTAGAGTTGTCTGTAAAGGTAAAGTTCAGTATGAAATAGTAGTGAATCTGTGCAAGAAGTTTTTCACGCATTTATAGAGATTCACTGGCTGGGAAGGAGTTGCATACGTGAAGGACTTCTCTTTGGAAATTCAGATGCAAGACAGGGTTATGAATGTAAAATGAGAATTATACAGAGTATTTTTTAAAAATCATATTATATGATAAAATCCAACCATGAGATTAACATGTATGTACACTTGTGTGCTAAGACAATTATATGACCAGTTTTTAAAATTAAAGGGCTAAGTAAACAAGCCAAGAAAGCAAATTTTGTGACTTGGAGAAGATGGGAAAGTGTGTACTCATCCATTCAGAAAGGTTATTTCTTAAACTGTAAATTTGTGGGTTTTTTGCTTTTGTTAAGCACCAGATCTCTTTACACTTAATCTTATGCCCACCTCCCAAAAAACTCTATGCTGTATGTCTTGCATAGAAATAAACAAGCTGGCACAAAACAGGACATCAGTGACCTGATAATCAAACAGGTTTGACCCTTGTGTCCTTGCAAACTTTTATAAAAGTGTGATGCACATGTACTTAGGAGGCACTGTTATGGATTTTAATAGCATCTATGTAGCTTCCCCTCAATGGCCTCTTGTGACGGAGTGAGCTGCACTATCGTTCGTTTGGAAAGTGTGATTCTTGCTGTGTTTACCACACTTGTGAACTCTATTTAAACTCCTTTGTCGCCTGTGTTGGTTTTTTTTCTTATTTTTAATAAGGGTGACTGAGGTTGCAGAGAAATTAATGTGTGCTGAGTCTGCATAGCAACTTAAGTAGGGTTGCCACAATACGCGCTTAACACGCCTTCCTGGGAAGACTTGACATAAAGTCAGGGTTCAACCATTTTATTGCCTTATTGGCTGTTGTCAAACTCAGTATAGTGATGCTGTCAAACTGCTCAGTTACTAATAATAAAAGTATTGCAGGAAATAATTTTACTAAGAGTCAAGTAGTTAAGAGCAAAGCGGGGTAATAAAAATGACTTACAGGTGATTTGAAAAACAAGTAGTGCAATTTTCCAGATGGAATAATCAAGCTTAATCCTTTAGAGTTGTTTTAAGACAGACATCAGTAATGTTGGTCCTTCTAAAGATTTGAATGGCATTAAAGATATCCTCAAGGAACACTGAACACCCTGATTTAACTCAGCTACAACACTGTGCTTTGGAGTGATGCATCTCTTCGGGCCAGTGAACTGATAATTGGTCCATTGAGTCAAGTTATTGTGGCAACCCTATGCACATAACAACAACTAAATTGAGTTTGTTTTAGTTCGGAGTATGGATATGAGACTTAGGCGCTGACTCGCGTACCAACTCTAACTCCCTCTCCCATCTTTCAACAGGATACCCGCTCACTATGTCTATCCACAGGCTTTTGTGCAGCCCGGAGTGGTAATTCCCCACGTGCAGCCCGCAGCAGCTGCTGCTTCCACCACACCCTACATCGACTACACCGGAGCGGCGTACGCGCAGTACTCAGCGGCAGCGGCTGCCTATGAGCAGTACCCATACGCCGCCTCACCAGCTGCCGCCGCCGGCTACGTGGCAGCCGGAGGCTACGGCTATGCCGTGCAGCAGCCCCTCACCGCAGCGGCACCCGGCACGGCCGCAGCGGCCGCCGCGGCTTTCGGCCAGTACCAGCCCCAACAGCTGCAGACAGACCGCATGCAATAGCAGATGGACTACTGAAGGAAGCTCGCGCTCTATCTTCCTCTTCTCAGCCTTCCAGTATAAGTAGTTAACAGAGACAATTGATAGTAACTAAGGAGCTTTAAGGAAAGCGATGCTATTGCGAAACTAAAGATTTTTATTCCACTGTCTTCATACAGTATACATCCAAATCATGTTGGTAGAGGGGAAGGGTAGTGCGGCATGTCTAGTTTCGAGTATCAAGCCAGAAGAAAATGGGGGGAAAAATACTGTACTGTCATGAAAGAGTGGCAGGAGTAGCAATGGGACTTCATATTTTCAAACAAACAAAAAAGAACCAAAAAAAAAGCAAAGATGTACTTTCGACAGTATCAGGGAAGCAAAACTGCCTTTTATAAGTAAGAAAATGGTATTTGAAAAGCTTGAACCAGGGAAAAAACTTGAGTCAGCAATATGTAACCTTTATCCATTTTAAGAGGAAACAAGCTTAAAGCACTGATTGTCCTTTCTAGCTTTCAGAAGTTGTCTTTGTGAGACAGGACCTTGTCACTGTCTCACTGACAGGCACCGAACAACCCAAGGAAGATGGCCGGCTAGTAAGATGGCGGACAGGCACCAAAGTTATTTTCTTCTCTGTCCTCTGGATGAGTGGAACTATGGAGCAAGTGATGTGGAAGTAAGGGGTGCAACAGCTGTAGAGACAATCAATAACACAGACAGTTCTGGACAGAACACATCACTCATGCTCATATGATGAGCTTGTCACATCCTAATCCCTCGCCCCATCCCGTTTCACTTTTGGGAAACTTTAACTGCTGGTGTCAGCTATTCTGATTCTAAAATAGGATCAGCCCTTTACTACAACAGCCTTCTCTTTCTATTTATTGCATCTATTCGTAACTTGTGAATAAAGGCAGGAAGGAGCCTAATGAATCAAAACCTTTTAAGAACTGTTTTAAGGGAATTTTCTTTTCTGAAACCATTTGTACAATTTTAATATCTATTTCAGGATTATATTTAAAATATTTATTAGCAAACATACAGTACACAAGGCGACTTTTTGTTACCAAGACTGCAGTTCTTGAAGGGTTAATGGTATGTGATTTATACTGTGCCTTAATTGTTATGCTATTTAAAAAGAAATATTTATTTTGAAAGTTTTACTATGCTGCGCTCTAAAGACAGCAACTTTAGATGTGACACTGTAAAATTATGTATTCATCTCATGGTATAAATTATTTAGTAGGCTTAGATGTAGCATATTAAATATTAACCTAATTAACTAAGGATGTTGACTTGGATTTATTTAAATTCAGTATGTGCACTGTATGAGGGTACTCTTAAATTAACACTTTTTTAGGTTTTTACATAAAATATTGCTAGTTCATTCTTTTTCCCTCTACTAGTTATTCATGTAGACTTCTCAAATACATTAGTGCCGTTTTCTCACTCATCTGTACGTAGACTGACTATTTTTCCCTTTGCTAGAAAATGCTGCTTTACATTGTCCTGTGAAACTACAATACTTGCCGTTTTTATTCTTGACCGAAATGGAATTTAATATTTTACACTGTATTGGATTTTTTTATACTTGAACAATTTCATACAAGGGAAGACAGGATAGCATTTTTATGGACTTTATCCAATGTCACTGGATTTATTTGAAGTATTCTGAATACTAGCCAGTGTTACAATGTAGACATGACTCCTGTGCATATTATTTATTCCGTATGTATATTGCTTTACAGCATTTCAGATCTCTTTAGTCACTCGTATTAAACAATAAAAAAATGTTGTCTCATCCTGTCTAGTGTTGTTCTTGCCCAAATTGTCTTAGTTCTTGTTTAGTTAAAACTAGAGGGGCAACCTTTTATGTAGTTTTCCTGCTCTGTGGGGTGAATAGCTGCATGTACACTGACTTCAGATACACAGATGGATGGAACTGTATTACATGGAGGAAATTCTGCAGAGGAGATGGAGAAGGCCCATTCTGAGGTTTATCATAAAATAATTCAGAATGGAAGGGACTTTGGGAGGTCTGAGGTCCCTTACGTGTTTGTCCAGTCAGGTCTTAAAAAATCCCCATGTGGAGAACTGCACAACCCGTCTGGGTAATCTATTCCACTACCATTCCCGTTGTGTTGTTTTTTTCTCCCTTCTATCTAACCCTGCGTGTTACAGCCTTTGTCTCTCATTCTTTGGCAGAAAGCCCAGCCCTATCTTCTCGGTAACTTTCTCTTAGGAACTGGAAAATTGCTGTTCTCTTCCATAGGCTGAGCAAACCCCAATGCCTCACCCTCTCCTCACAGTTCTCATGCTTCAACCTCCATCCGTCCTGCTGACCCTCCAATGGAGTCGTTCAAAGCTGCCAGCAGCTGTCATGTACTGGGAGCCTCTAGACTGGACCCACTATGCCAGCTGTGGTCTAATGAGTGCTGAGTAAAATGGAATAATCAATCTCCTTGATCTGCCATCTGTGCTCCTGTTGATAGTCTGATGCACTCTCACTGCTGCCAGAGTTTACCACTGACTCCTGTTCAGCCTGCCCCACGCCTCCCATGTCCTTTTCAGCAAAGTAGCTAACTAAGCCATGGGGGTTAGTCCATCTGAGATAAAGAACTCTCTATTTGTCCTGACTGAACTTCATGATGTTCCTGTTGGCCTAGTCCTCTGGCAAGTGTAAATCTCTCTGAATGGCAGGCCTGATCTCTAGCATATCAAGTACACTCTCCATTAAGTATAATCAGTCCACAGACCTGACAGTACTGCATCCTATCTCTTCGTCCAAGTCATTGATAAAGATATCAGACCAGCCAGACCCCAAAGAAACTCCACTGTAACCAGTGGAGACAGAGCATAAGCCCTTTTGACCAATGATTCAGTTAGTTTTTTTCCCTAGCTATCCATTATTGGGATACAAGGATTCTGTGGGAGACTACATGGAAAGCCTTGCTAAACTCAAGGTAGATGACATTGTCTGTTTTTGCCGCTTCGACAGATAAAGTCACCTCATCACAAGAGACAATTAAGTTGGTCTGGCATGATTTACTCTTGTGAATCCATGCTGGCTGTTCCAAATCACCACATTCTCCTTCATGTGCCTGGAAACTTCTGCCAAGATGGCTCACTCCGTGATCGTTCAGTATTTCCCTAGATTGTCCTGCATGCCCTTTCTGAAGATGGGTGCATCATCTGCCTTTCTGCAGTCACAGAAGACCTCCCCAATCTCCATGACCTTTCAGTGACGATAGTAAGCAGCCTCAGAATGACAACAACCTTGGGTGCAGCCCATCAGGTTTATGTGGATTGCGCTTCCTCAAGAGGTGCCGGAATCAATCCCCTTCCGTACCTGGAAGTTTTTTTGGTCCTTGAACCCTTCCTACAAGCAAAGTGATGTTACTAAAAACCTAAAGATCAGGACACCTTTTCAAATATAGTGATTGAAGTGGGAAGCAGTGAAGTAGCTGCCCAAATGCTGTTGATGATGGATTTGTAATCTTTTGGACTACTTAACATTTCAATGTCAGTCCAAGCCACTAACAACCAAAAGGAGTTGCTACCTGATGTCTGAAAGAAGACTGTGAAATGCATGGCAGTCTTAGCTAGCTCTTAGAGGAATGGGAGGATGTTCATATAATCTTCATACTGAAGTTCACCACTGCAGCTGTCACTGTGACTTCAGCAGAAGCACAGGCTTGACTGCAGAATTCGAGCTGCTCTTTCATCCACAGAAAGGGTCTTTTTCCTCTGCGAAAGAGGGGAGTAGGGAAATTGAAGTGATAGAAAAGATGTTTTTCCTGGTCTTGGGATCAGACTTCATTTCACCATGGACGATTATGAAACTCCAGAACTGGAACACTCACTAACATCCTGGCCTGATGCTGTCATGGTTCTTAAGAAGTGCTTTGAGCCTGGCTGCTGAGAAGTGTTGCTGAACTGCCTTTTGCGATCTGACCTTAAGATCTGCGACCTTGCAGAACGCATTGTAGTGCTCTTTCTGCTAAGAAGCATGTAAACACCCAGCAGGGAGGTGAGTAGAAAACAATAAATGCCATTTTCTACTCTGTTCTTCTATTTCCTTACCCTGGTCTTGTTCCAAGGGACTTGCCTGCAAGACATGGTATCAAGTAGGAATCAAAACCAGAAGTCCCTCAGAGAGAAAGGCAGAGCACACTGATGGCACACTAACCTTCTATTTGATAAGGGATGAAGAAAGCATCTTTTCCCTACTGATGGACACCCCTGACAATGTCCTTGGGCCTTCCCCTGCCTCGGTCTGGAGGTGACAGACACCCCCAGGGAGGGGTGTGAAGGGGAATGCTTGCTGCCCTGGAGGGGTCTATGTTGTGGTAAGCCACTATGGGAACAGAATAAAAGTTTATGACTCAGCTTATAAAGGTCAATTGCATGCTGGCTCTAACTTGACAGAAGAAATAATGTCAGCAAAAACGTAAATGTGTGAGCTCCACTACCAAACTTAGCTTTGGGCACACAACATGAACACTAATGCTTGTTTTGATAAATGAGTAGCTGAACAGACCTTTGTACATAAAATACATCTCAGTAGCACCTCACATATATGAAATGCCAACAGTTCACATTACTAGGACCAAAATAAAATAACTGAGAAATAGCAGCACATAATTAGGAAATATGTGAATACTCAGAAAAAATGTTAGCATTTTACTTGAGAGATGGCATATATGCAAGAAATTGCTCACAGTACAATTTCCAGTTGAGTTTCCAAAATCTTAAGAAGAGTTTCTATACTGAAAAGTGACCAGTGCTGAGTTTCTTGCAGAGGGAGGGAGAAGTTGAAACTAGGAAACATTGCTAAGGAATGTGTAGATTAAAAAAGGTGTAATACCTTGAAAGGTTACATTGATGACCTGGCTGCTAGAATTGCAGTTTTTCCTAGTATATTTATTTTCCTATTAAGTAGTGAACATAACTTGGCATTGCTAGACTTCATTGGTTCTAATTTTTCTTGGATTTTTCAAACACATGGAAGGAATACACTAGGATGAAAATAATGATGCAACCACTCGAAGCACCCCTTAGTCTTGTTCATCAGATGCTTACCCATTTTAAACTGAGCAATTCCCTTGTGCTCAAACCCTTGTGTGAAAAATCATTCTATTTTGAACCTATGTTTTGTTCTAAACAGCCTGCATATGTTTAAAAATAACATGGTTATGTGTGAATTTACAAAATGCTTACTATGACTGATGACTGGGCTTGGAGGCTTGTTTGCAGATACTTTTATCCCTCCAAAGTGCAGGGTAAAATTATGAGAAAAAACAGTAAGTTTGACATAGTGTCAAAGAATAAGGAGAAAACTACAGCCATGACAGCATTCAAACATGCAGATGTGCATGCACATAGAGCAATTATGAGCTTTTCTCAACATAAAGTAAATTAGATCTGGAATGTTTCCCAATTCCATGTGCCAATTTTACTGAGTTAAGCCATGAATTTGGGCTAGCTTACACTATCATTATTTTTGACCTAAACAGTCTGGGGATAGGGAGGAACCCACCAAAGTCTGTTTTATCACCAAACATCTGAAAGATGGTATCCAAATAAATTGGTGACAGTTCTCTGACATATATATAATCCTTAGCTTAGTATCCTCACATTAATCTTTGGACCAGACTTCATTATGCCTCCTGCTTCTTCTCTGTTCTCTATGTGTGACTATCATGGGTGATGTGCTCCCCACTCCTTTACAGGGCATGGGCTCTTGCAGTTACCCAGTCACTTCCTTCTTAAGACTTAAACTAGATAAAATAAGAAAACCCCATTGTCTTTCACCTCAAAATTTACAAAATATGCAAAAGTCTTTATAAAAGAGCTCTTTCTATCTGCAGCTCACCTTCTTCTGAATTTCATGACTCCATTTGAACCTGAGCAAAAGATGTTAAAATACCAAAACTGACAAGAGGTAGGTCATAAGCAAAGCTCAGTGAATCCATCACCTGTCATTAGGCTAGGTTAAAAGAGTTTTTTCATTTCACTTGCAAGGACATGAATCAATCGTTACTTGAAGAACAGAAAACATTTTTATCCAGTAATGCAGGTAAGGGATTTTGCCACCCTGCGAAAAATTTGGAATTTGTTGTTGTTGTTTGGATTTGTAGTGATGACAAAAATAAGCTAAAGTTTAAAACCCTGCAGTAAACAAAACTGTCTCCCAGAAAAATAAAACTGGGTAATTTAAAAACCATTTTAGATTATTAAACCCCCCTATTTTTAAAAATCATAAATTGCTTAAAAGCAAAATATCCCTGCACTTAGAAGTAACAGAGTAGATTGTTTTTGTTTTTTCCTGACAAGAACCAGTAGAATTGAACGGCTTTCAAAAAACACACCACTGCATTTTCCAACTGCTTCAAAGGGAAGACTGATTACTTGCTCAAGGCTGTGGATACTATGATGTTGCCAAAAATTGAGATTCCCTGGCTACTTGTTCAAACTGCTGGAATTCATCTCCTAATTTGATCACTAGTAATATTTCTGAATGAAGATAGAAATAATGGAAATCTAGAGGAAAACCTTGTTTTCACTGAGGGTAGTTGGACAGTTTGGGAATCACAGAATCAGGTAGGTTAGGTAAAAAATTTTAAGATCAGCAAGTTTAACCATACTGTTTTATGCAGACAAGTAAACATGGGGAAGAGCAACCCAAGCATAACAAAGCTGAAGCACAAGTTTTTTTTCATATAATGGCCAAAGGTTTTAATCAACAGTCTCGATTAAAATGTAATTTCTTCATCACAATAGCAATGAAGGACCTTAAAAGTGGGCTGCTCTCTTTGTCCAGTATGCTCTCTACCTAGCCTTGGAAGACGGACATTAGCACATTGCACATTGGAAGTAGCACGATTAGTGGAATAAAGAATGTTTGCAATTTCTTTTTCAATATATGGTTATGGAGTAGTGTGCATTCTTTTATATGGATTTATGTTATGAGCACTATTTAAGGAAAATCTGTTCTTCATTAACCAAGGCTAAGGCATCACAGTATGTAAGTTTATGCATCAATCTTTCTTGATTTTCATCAGTATTGGCTTTTTCTCCATTAGAGAACTGCTTTATCAACTAAACTCTTTTCTCATTTTCTGTAAAGTGAATCCTTTCACTAACCTGACTGCCATCATCATTTATACTCATTTTTATGTAAGAGAACGTAAAGAGATCTCTAGGCTTTATTCTTCCGTAAATGTCATCAGTTCCACGTACACTACTGTGTCTTGAAACTGGTTTTCCTCTGACCTTATCAAGAAGGGCTATTTTCCTGTCTACTCTAACAATACCTGGAATCTTGCCAAAAGAAATCAGAATCTAACATAGAGTTCTGAGAACAGCAGCTGAGTGTGAAAACAGAAGCGTGCCCACCAGCCTTCAGAGGGCTGGAGTCAGCGGGGAGCTGCCTGTGATGTGGCTGCAGTAGCTCAGCTGAGCGAGCACCTGAGAAGGGCACACCATGGCTGAAAGGCTTTCTTTGCGTGGGTGCATCAGTTTAGCTTAGTTAAAGTTAGTCAAAGAGCAAAATAAGCAGCACTGTAGCATCTTTCTGGGGAAGAAAGTCTTGGTGCCCACTAGAACTTCAAGAATGAAGCTGTCTTCAAAGATCTTGTGTCTTGTCTTCAATATAATGCAAACTGTAGGGAGCGCCTTGGCCTGATCCCGACAACGGCAGTGGTGTTTGCCAGCAGTCCTCTAAGAATACAGGTTGGCAGAGATACAAACAGTATGTGGAGGAGCCTCAAGGAATCCAGCTTTCCTAAATGTGGGGAATGGCAATATTAGGCAGAAGCAGGCACTGTCTCTATTGCATTTAAGATACAGTTTATTTGAAATGTGGCTGCATTGTATTAATGATCCCTTGTTTCAGCAGGACAGCTGGGATGCTTACTGCCACAGCCATTGCTGCAGAGAGAATAGAATAGCAAGCTTTGGACACAATCAAGATGAGCTTGATATCCAGCCAGGGCCCAGACTGAAAACAGAACTGCATGAATATGCCCTGAGAGAACTGCAGGAGACCAGAGAGTTTTGCTCCAAAGGGGTAAAAAGCACAGTCTGCTTGGTGGTGGTGAAAGTGCTACTAATTGCAAACATGAGAAGATTTTAATGGATTCTCAACATTTATTGTGGTGTTTAACGTGATTATGAGGATGGTATGATTGTCTGGAGATTAAAAACTAAGAGGAGATACTCCAGGTCTTAACTGGCTGAGAACAAGGGTAGTTATTGCCCATTTGTTGACCCCTGAGGGCAAAATCATAAATGTGCCAACATGAAAAGAAATTGTTTCTTGGTTTGATGTTCTTCAATCTAAGCAGGTTTACCTGCAAAGTCTGAGGTTCTGTCAGTCATACAGGCAAAAGATCTAATGATACTGACTTTTAGTTCCTCATTTAGCAATGATCTCAAGAAAAGAACTATTTAACTGCACTCTCACTTATCCTGGTATTCAGAAGATTATTGGTGTTTGCAGACTATTTGTTCCAGAGAACAACTCATGAAGGCCTTGTTGTTGAGCAGAGCAAGCTGCATGTAAACCCTTCAAGCAGCTCTGTGTTCTACCAGTCACTGACCGGCTCTCAAATTTGTAGAATGGGAACAACTCTTAACACCTGTGTGGGTTTAGTGGAAGAACAATTCTGCTGTTCAATTTGATGTGCTAGAAAGAAGAAAAAGGCAGGAACATGTTCACGTTTGTGATGAATTTTGGGTCCTCTTCAGATAATGACTTGGTGTAGAGGAGTGGAAAAAGAAACATTTAAGTGATGCTCAGTTTATTTCCCAGAGATTGAAGCAAATCATCAGTGGTGAACTTTCACATGCTGCTCTCATTCTTGAGGAGTGGTAGAAAGCACCTCACCTTGGGATTGTTAGAGAAACAGTAAGTTTTGAGTAAGATCACTCAAAGAGCAGAATGTGGGGGAGTCATGCCAACTACAAAATGGAAGTATCGTAATCCATTTAAATGGAGCTGCCTAAGCACATAAAATTTAGATTTCACAGCAGCTTGTCTGGATAAAAAGGTTCATGCTCCTGCTGTAGGAGGTCCTGCAAATTCAGTCTCTCCACCACTGCCTCATTTTAATTAAAAATATAACTGACCAGACCATTTTTCCTTCTGTACCTGGAATCCTTCTTTCTCAAGATCTACAGTTATGTGACCCTGGGCAGCTTTCCTGGGGGGGAAATTCTCATAAGTCACAAGGTGGTGCAAGCCACTGACAAAGACCTTCTTAAGCTCCAGGCTGGAAAGCAGGATGTGCAGAAGGCAGTTATTTCAACTACCAAAAGCAATGCATTGAAAAAACATAGCTGGACAGTGCCTCCCCCATTATTTCTCAAATCCACTATCACTTCTTTTCAGATATGCCCACCTGCACTCATTTCTCAAACTTCTTTTTTTTTTAAAGCAGAGGCCATCCCTATTTGCACCAGAATGGAGAATAATAAATTGCCCAGTCTGCTTCTAATAATGGAGAAAATAAGAAAAGGAAGATGAAATTTCTTATTCCAAGAGAATAATTTACACAAGCATAAAACATGCAACACTACATCTTACATACAGAATTCCTTGCAAGTTTATGCTTTGTTTAATTGTTCCTGTTAGAGGTATATAATGTCAAAGGCTTCCAAAACAACAGATCTTATTTTAAAAGACACATTCAAAGGCTTTCAGGTGACTGAAAATTTAATTTAAATGCTTTCTTTGAAAACAATTAATTTGCACCATGAACATGTTTTTTCACTCAGTCCAAGTATTTTTCTCTTTGCCAGACAAGCATAACTTTCCATAACTGGAAAAGGGAAAGTGCTTCCTGTGCTTTCTATCTCATTTAGTATTTTATCGGATGTGATTGTAATCCTTTGACCTGAAACTATTATTTTCTTTAATTAAAATTTTAGTATAAGGTGCATAATGAATTATATTTCAGCAGTAATAAGTGGTAATAATTCAGATGTCTTTAAAAAAGGCTCATTCTAGTATATTTTAATATGCAGTTTTATACTCTCTCTCCCTTTCAATTTGCTCTATTATTTTATTCTTCCGTGAGTCTATTTTCATGCCCTCCAAAACTGCTGCTGCTCTTCCTGGACACAACAGTATGATTCAGGCAGCATGAAAGATATCAAGAATTTGATGCCTGATTATGGCTTTGTTGTTGTAAAATAATTATTAACTATCTCCATTCTCTTTCACTTGCTTTGCATCCTTCTCTCACTCCACTATTTTTTCTTCTCTCAGGCTTCAAGCTGAGACTATGCTCTCTAACATTTTCTAGTTCATTGGAGGTCATTAGCAAACAGCTTCAGAGAAGCTAGACAGCATGTTTGCTCTTTTCATGTTGCTGTATTTCAGTTTTTGATGGGACAGAATCTATTAAGATCTTCTCCTGCACTCTTTTTCTCACATGAGCTCTTTGTTCCTTATGATCTATGGGGAAAAAGTACACACATACTGTCTCTTGCTTTCACAGCTGAAAATAGCAGACACAGTTTCAAAGGTAAAGAACATGCTATTGTATCAGATATGGTCTTTACATCAGTGATGCACACACCTAGACTAGATTCAAATATGTGATCAGATACAAGTAAATTATAAATTATATGTATGGTAAAACACATACAAAAATAAACTTGCAAGTGTAATGCATAAAACCTTGGAAATCTGTGTATTTTTTGAGCTTACTTTCAAAAGTCACCATGTTCTCACTTCAAACTTGGTTTAGACCCTGCCACACTCTAGAGGCAACTCATCAGACCCATCAAGCCTGCCAACTCCTCCAGCTAGACCTCTGTAATACAAAGCTATCTAAATCTTACAGGTCCTACCCAAAATGACACTTGGAGCTATTAAAATCAACTGCTACCTGTGCATTTCCTTCACAGAAAATGATGTTCCACCAAGAGGTTTTCATATTCAGAATAATAGGCAGGGAAAGTCTTAATAAGGTGAAGAAATAGAAAAATGAGCAGTTAAAATACTGGCCTAACAGACTACAAACAAGTGAAAAGTATTGTTCAGAAGTACTGATTTTCTGTGGAAGAAACAACCAAGAATCAGAAGGTCAAGAGGAAGAAGAGGCAGCAGAAAAGGCCACCTGCAGATTCTGCAGAAAGATATGTGAAAACAAGAGGAACTTAGGAGAGCAGAGAGGGAAAAAAAACCCAAGTAATTCATTTACTGATTCAATAGTTAGCAGAATTTGCATATCCATCCCTGTTTGAGAGGCTTTGAAATTTTGTTTTTCTCCAGCTGTTTTTCTTATCATTTTGGCATGTTTTCTCATCACATGCAGCCATTTAGCTCTCAGATGCTCTCACTAACAGACTACTGGCACCTTTCAGCTGCTCCCAGGCCTTCCCTTTTAAATCTCCCAGCTGCCTCTCTTACCCCTCACAACACGACTGGCCTACCCAATTTTTTAAAAATTGTTTCCAGCTGCCACATTTGGTGCTCTGGATAGTTTCCATTCTCTCCCCCAGAATATGGTATTTTGGAGTGTTTCTGTGGGCTGATGGGATGACAGCAGATTTCTAAAGCTTATTTCCACCCTAATAGGAATCTCATCTGAGTCCTTTTGAGATTTTCATGCACCAAACTGAAATTTTTATTTTTTGCTGTTGGTGAATGCTGGGAAGCTGAGAGGAGGAGGAGAGCATGGTGCTAAATCACCAAAGTGGTAAAAATACAATGATCTATGACCAGAAAATCAAATCTCACCTCTTGCTGTTTCACAGATCTCATGTATCTTGGTTCTCTCTTCTCTTAGAACCTGTCCAATCTCCCACACTGAATGCAACACCTCTGGAATTTAGAAGAAATTTCAGGTCATTTCAGCTCACAATTTGGAATCACTAACCCAACAGCATCCCAAATCCTTATGCTACTCCTGCAGACTGCAGCCTCCGGAACTGACGTGCAGAAGGCTCTAGGTGTATTTAAGAAACGTATTTGGTACATGTGAATCCTTTGACTTTCATGGTCAAGAAAAAAAATTTATACACAGATTCCTCTTAACTGCATAAGAGACTGTTTAGACACACCTGGTGGTGATTATCATGCATTCTTTTGCACCTTAAAAAGCAGGTAGTGCTTTCATGTAGAATGGTTTGTAAAATTTTGTCCCAAACTTGTATGGTTACAGGGAACTCTAACTGCCATCTAATTAAATTTACTCAATATAAAATTTTAAAGCTATTTGTCTTCCCTTTTTTCCATATTTGGGCAAAAGTAAAATGAAATCTGGTCATGTGAGGCACTTAGAAATTATGGAATCCTAACTGGATTTTAGCAATGCCATTTGAATAAACATGCTTGAACGTTCAGAAAATAATGATAATTTTAAAAATCCCAAAGATCTTATCTGCATATCATTTAAGTTTCTATGTAATTCCCTCAGGGCTGTTCCTTTTTATTCAAGACCTTTTCTTATCCAGATAGAAGCTCAGATTTAGCCACAGGAGAGACCTGGGTGAAGAATCTTCTGTGCAACAGGTGCCCACTATACCCAGATGAGCCAGGACAAAATGTGTTGGCTTCCAGCACTTGTTTTGAAATAGGTCATGAACTCAGAAAATCCATTTATAAACATTGTGCCAGGCTGTAGAACAAGGCACATGTTTGGAAGTGTCTGAGAAAGGAACCCTCCTCTACCACTGCAGAGGAAGGATCCTCTGCTCTTCTTCTTCCATTCTCCTCTCTGAAACTCGTAGCACAGCGCCGCAGTTTAATCCTAACCGGCGACTAACCAGCCAAAACCAGGACACACAGGAAGAGGAAAAGGAATTCTGGATCTGTGTGCTCATTCTAACATTGTTAAAGGGAGAAAGGAACTTTATCATGAGGCCTTGAAAAACAAGAGGAGCTTGCAGCTTGATTTTAAGAACCAGTTAGGTCACTACACAGACATTTTCATGCTGTCTGAAAACAGTTTTCCTCGTAAAGGTCTAGTGGTCTTCTCCACAGCACAGTGAAATTATGGAGAGCTCTCCAGATACCTTCAGACGACTTTGTGTTGGGTCTTGTCTTCAAATAAGATGGTTTTAATAAAGTGCATTAAGAGATGTTTTTTTAAACACTTCTAAAGTCACAAGAGCTGTGAGATCTTTGCAAGACATAAAATTGTTACCAGACATAAGAACAAAAATCCCAGGTTCCTTCCCAGTTTGGTTTTTAATGCTTGCAAAATGCTTCTCTAGTACAAAGAGAAGGAATTTGCAAGTCAGATCATGAAATAAAGGAGAACCAAATTCCACAATTAACTAGGCCATCATCTAGCACACACAGTTCTCCATTTTCCTGCCAAGTACTATCAATACTCTAAAAAGAACCCTATCAATAAGAACTGTTGTTATTTAGAATAGACAAAGTTGGGGTTGCCTAGTTCCAAAGAAACCAAATATGCTGACCATGACACAGCACTCTGAACTTTCCACATGAGATCACTAGATATCTTTGACAGTGAGAAATGAGAATGGGATTACATATTCAGTATACAAAACACAGAATCACTTTCTATATCTAGGCTGCATCGTTAAATGACAAGAATGTGTTTAAGTACTTTCCCTCTTAAAAAAAACCCAACAAAAAAAATTCAAATAGAGTATACATCCTCCTGTTCCTGTCATTAATTAGACAAGCACTCGCAGATAATGCCAAATCCTATGATTCTCTATCTTACGTTTTATCAGCACTGAATACTGTAGTCTGGTGCAAAGCACAAAAATGGAAAAAATTGAGTCATTTCCACAGGCTTAACTTTACTCCAGAAAAAATCTCCCTAGTCCTGCTCTGTGGTCAAGAGACACATAGATCCTTTGAATTACTGTCAGAAGGCACCTCTTTCTCCTGCTTGTAAAAGAATGCAAGGGGGACTAGCTCATCTAAGGTAAAGCTTTGCTTCTGTAGTGTTATTTTCTCTATGTAAAAGGTTTTCTGATGATTTTTTGTTTTTCAAATAGAAATACAAGACAGGGATTGCCTAGCTTTGTCTCTCTGATTAATACTCAATTAAATCCTAAAGACAGTTCCTAAAGACAATCATAAAAGCAATACAAAACCACAACAAATTATGAATGTATTTTATCAACAGCAACTCTACTGTTAACTCACTATCAGCTTGATAGACCCTTAACTATGATATCAAAAAGTGGCGTCTCCAGTACACAGTTCTTTATAGAAAAAAAAAAAAAAAGTTAAAATGGAAGGAACATATAGCACCACACTTTTCATCATTTGAAACAAAGTTTTCTCTGGAAGAAAACCATTATACCAGAATTCTGTAAGTATGTAGTCCAATTAAATGTTCTTTTATGAGAGCAAATGGAAGGGCACAGTGATCTCCAAGTGCTTGGAGAGGACTGTATTTTTGATTTGGTTATTCTCAAATCTTCTAGTAAATCTAGTGTCAGCATCTAGTTAATAGAGCTGACACAGCAGGGATGCTGCACAATGTTTACATTACATGTGATATGTATTTCCATGTAGCTTTTGAAAATGAACATTTGTAATTCTCTAAAAGCCAGACTGTAAGTTAAGAACAGATGCCACAGATTTGAATCCCTATCTTCAAAGAGTAAGGTATGAAAGAATGAATCAAATATAGTAATAAATATCTCATAATTGCATATTGAATTTATCTCATGTATGCTGTGGAATACCAAACATTCATGTAACACATTTACTTTAAGCGTACAACATGTATTTTTTAGATATTGGTTATTTTCTTTTGATCAACAAATTATTTTACTGCTGACACAAAGTTGCCGGTTTTCCCTTACACAGATATAGCCAAACACAGTCAGGTAAAAGTCAGAAGTCTTTTCTATGTAGCCTTTTCCTCGACATTTCTACTTTGTTTTGTTGCTCAGTGTGTCGGCTGTGTTTGATCACTTTTGCTCACTGCGCTGTGAACACACATGCATCTGTATGTGGACTGAGAGTCAGACAACATGTGGAACCCCAAAGATGTGCTTGCCAGGTAACTAGCACAGGTGGGATGGTACAAAGCTGCAAACACAAATACCTCAGATGACTGTGTGCATGAATTTCAAATAAACTCTGTGTCTATGGGCTAGGTTTTGTCCTTGTGTAGCTTTCCCCGAGTTTATCTTATGACATTCTGTTGTGGCTGTTGTTAAAAACAAACAAACAAGCCCAAACAAAATCCCTGCTAGAAAAATGCAGCTTTTTTTTTTTTTTTTTTAACATTAAAAAGAGAAGGGGGGATTATACAAGTTATTTCAAAATATTTGAGCTGGAGTTGTGGTTTGAATGGCCATTTCTACCTAGCCAATACAGTGTATCAATACCATGTGTCTATTTGTTAAATGACTTCTCTTCAAACAAAAGAAGGTAGCAGGCATTTTATGAATAAGTAGTCATAGCAAACCCATAACTTTAAAAAGATGGGCTAAGAAGCTGTGAAAAAGTGTAAAAAGCTGTGTCATATAAGCAAAATTATAATAGAAAATTTCATTTCTTCACACAGCTGCATCAGAATTTCAGAACTGATCAGGGACATGCTATAAAATCCAACATTCCCTCAATGACTGAAACAGTGATTGTATAAATTTGAGCATTATCTTATGCATTACCACTATTATCCCTCCTCTTTTTTGGACAGCATCACAAGTCTAGTGTCAGTAGTTACAACTCGTAGAGCCAACCAAATGTTTGCTGTTACAACATGGAGCTGGTAATAGCCAATCCCACCTCATCCTGCACAACACCAGCCAAAATAGCCAATGGTGCTGCCAGACTCAAAATATGTCACTATGTCCTCCTGATAATACAAAAGGACAGAGTCCCACAAATTCAGATCTGTCATCCTTCTGAAACAGATGGAACTTGATGGGCAAATTATCATAAAACTTGATTTGAGTCAATTGAGCCAACTGAATCATAAAAACCCTAAACTGCCAACTGACGTATATCCCCCTGCCTTTTGCCATAGACAGGAACAATCTATCTTTATTCACTGCATATGTAGTTACTGGTATGCAGGTTTGATGATAAGCTATTCCTTAGAGCACATAACAAATTCGAGGTGAGCGTATTTGTGCTGAACCCAGACCCTGCAGCAGTGACAGGTATCACTGGAACTCTTGAGTACAAGTTATTCTTATAAGGCCCAGTGCAATGTTCAGCCACTGAGCTTTTGAGCCACAGGATCTGGTCTGTGACTCACATGGGAATTTGACATATTCATACTTTGCTATAGGTACCTTGACTGAGGCTTCTAAGGTTAATAAAAAATTAAGAGAGGTAACATATTTGACTGATATCAGTCCATGATTCACTGATCCCTGTAAACATTTCAGAGCTCCCACTTCCCACCACCTGAATTCTAGGTCTGTTAGGGAGTCTGTGTGGGCATGACTGGACAATGACCTAAAAATATTCAATATAGAAGCCCCTTTTGATTGGCATATATTTTTGCTACATGCGTCACATAAACAAAGTTTTAAATCCTTAGCAGCACACATGTTCCTAGTTTCAGATTGTATTTCAGTGGAATAACTGCATGAACACTGGGTCAGATGTGCACTGGCTATAAACCAGCAGATCTCTGAGCTTTCTGTAACGTCTGGAGACCTAGAAGAACTGAGCATCTAATCTGAAGTGTAATAGCTTCAAATAGCTTTAAAATAGCTGTTATAGGTAAGAGTCCACTTCTAAAATATTAATAGAAAAATTTACTGAATTTGTCTCCAAAGATACATTGGCTAATTAATACTACTTGAACACACAGTTCTTGCCTTAAACAGGTACCCTAATCTAAGATGCAAATGAACAGAGATAAAGTAAAAGAGGGGAAAATATTATACTGGAGAGATTCAATACAATAAAATCTTTAGCTTTTATAGCCTTTGCAGTATTAAGGGCCACTACTCACAAAAAGAAGTTTGAAGGAAGAGGAGGGAAGATCACACATTCATCATAGTCCAAATTTAATCTTCACTGAAAACTAAAAAGCCCCACGACACTGTCAAAGCAAAACTGCAACCCCAAGCCACCTCCAACTGTCAAAACATTTCTATGACTGTGTTTAAAATAACTGGTAATGGCCTGTCCAGGTTTTGTATCCCTATAAAGATCCCCTAAAATAAAGGAATGAAACTCCAGTGTTTAAAAGGTCTTTGGCATAGGAAACAATGAGTTAACAATAATGAGGTGACAGTGGCAATAATGAGCTTATTTTTTCATCCCAAGATAATCCAAACTGTTGGAAGATTATTCCCTAATGTGCCAAATAAGTTCCATCCCTCTCAACTTTGAGAGAACAAAAAAACAAGCATGAAAATAGGAGTGAGATTTGTACAAAAACACATTCTATGAATGAATCTAGGAAATCATTAAAACTGTAATAAGTTGGAAGTAACATATATGAAGCCACAGTATATATTTTGAGCTCTTTCAACACTAAATTTACTTCCATTTACTGAAATCACTCTCACTTAGTATGAAACTTCATTCGACACACTTATTGTGCCTGAGACAACAAAAGCAGTAGCTTGGCCAAGTTTCCTGACAGATCCACGGATAAGACCACAAAGCTTTAGTCTACAGGGAAAAGCAGTTGACTTGGCAAGTCTGCCTGTGGCTCGCTGACCTTTCTTTCAGAAAAGGTCACCGCAGAGTCAGGTTCCTGAACTTCCCAGGGATTCTGCAGCTGTAAAGCTACGGATCTTTTAGACTATAGCATCATGCTAGCCTAAAGCAACATGAATTAATAAACCTTTTTTGTTTTTTAAATTCTCACAAAATCTTTTCAGAAGCAGGAGCAATCAGGAGTGATACCACTCCAGTTCTTGGTGATCAGCAACTGAGAGATTGCTGAAAAGTGCTGTAAGAACACACAAAACCAGCTGCACGTAGGTGAAAGGCCAAAGGTTTCTGTGTCTGTGTGAGGCGGTCTGATTGTCTGTTGTCTGCCCTGAGCACAATTATGAGCGTTTAGCTTACAGTGCTATCAAGCTGGGTCTTCTTGTTACATTCAATGCAATGAAAAACAAAATTAAAAGGCAGGGAATTTTTTCCCCCAATTATTTTCAGTGGAATAATAGAACACTTTGCACCTTAGGCTGCAGGAATGAAGTTGTAAGCCATGGCAGATTATAATAAATTTATTTGCTAAAAGAGCAGATAGAAACCCTTGAGTTACACAGCATTTTAAGCAAGAGAATGATGGACTGGAACAGGTTTAACACTGATACTAGGTTAAATCTTAAGTTAGGCATGTGCAAAGGCTTTCGGCTTTTCAGGGTGTGGCTCACACATGGAATGAACAAACCAGTTTTTAAAGAGGTAAAACCTCCACAATTAGAATGATTATTTTAAAGAATCATAGAATAAGTCAGGTATGGAGTTGTAGATGCTTTTAAAAAATCATCATATTATTATTAATTCCAAAGGAGCAATAGCTGCTTACACTGCTGAACTTTGTGATCATTCTTCTACATTAAATTATTTGTAATTTTCTAAAAAGTGCATTTCTCTTCTATACTTTATATAATTTATATCCTTATCTTTGGTTTCTTTTTTAAAAAGATGAATCAAATAAATGGTTTAAATAAAACAGAAGAAGCTGTATGAAACTACTCTTGCTGGAATGAAAAAGTTGCTTTTTTTGGGAAAATAAGATAATTTATGGGCCAATGGATAAGATGACCTCAAGAAGTCCCTTCCAACATAAAAATTCTGTTATTCTCTGATAGGTTTTTTTTTTATGTTATATGTTATATACCTTATAAATTGCATAAACCATCTATTTCATTCTACTTATAAATATTAATGAATATTAAATATGTTATACTTTCATTACATGTTACGTAATTATTATGCATTGTATTTTATATATTCTATCATGCAAATAAAACAAAATAAAATTAAAGAAAAGCTAATGGGACCATTCTTCTTAAAGTTACAAACTAAAGAAGTATTAGCAAAAAAAAAAATAGTAAGAGAGAAAAATAGATGTTTCTGTGTTCTTGATGGGGTATTTTAACAACACAGTCTCCAATTCAATGTGTATAGTGACAACAGAGGAGCAGCCACCATGACTGTTAGTACTGCAATTCCTTATACAAATAGATCACTCGTATGTGTCTATACACATATACATACACATACATGACAAACCAGTCCCAGAAGAATGCTGGTTCCTGTCTATTTATCATTCTCCGTGCAATCACACCTTTCCACCTATTCTGAAGGTCATGAATTTGCACTTGGTGGAGGGATGGATGTGAAGTTCCAGCATGCAAAAATTTTGAAAAAGGGAGACTGCAACTGCTTTCCAACCAAGTATTAACGCCAGGCTGCATCCACTGCTGCTGGATAGAAACTGAGTAGTCATGGCCTTCGCAGGTGGAGCGTGGGAGGTGAAATCCACAGTCAGTGAATGAAGTTGCCGGGCAAGACACACACACACTCCCACACAGCAGCTGCTACTGCTGTTCCTGTCAATAGCCCCACCATCTGAAGGAAAGAGGTTTTTTCAAAGGTGAACTGATTCAGCTGCACAAGGGTTTAAGGACAATTTTACTCATTATTTCCTGAATTAGAGCTATCTTCTATTAAATAATGGTAGCTACTCAAGTTGACTTTGGCTGGAACAGGAGTGGAGCCCTAAGAGCTGCCACCCGCTCTCTCAAATCAACGACTAAACTTGTGCTGACTTAAATCACCCTGGAACAAATAAACCTTTAAACCTGAGGCTCTCCCTCAAACAAAAATGGACTAAAGTCAGCAGGTGTTTAGCTCAGAAAGGCTCCAGTATGAACTTCCAACTACTAAAAACAGCCCCTGGACATGCACAGATGCACTGCCCATCATCTATCAAGTCTCTGTACTGAAATGTACTTTTGTAGAAGACCTAAACACCTCTGAGGAGCTGACCTTTTGCTCATCATTCTCTGCCTGCACAGTAAGCATGAATATATAAGTGTATTTTCACCTATACTAAAGGAGTCTAATGCTTGTTATTTGTTAGCACTCAGCCAACAGTCAGAAATGTGACATTGTAACTTTGGAGTTTTGGTTGTATTCTTGAAAATTACTATTTGCATTTCAGAAAATGAAAACATTAAAAAGGTTGAGATTTATGTTACAGAACTGACATCCAAAGTGACAACAGGAAAGTGGAAAAATCTAGTAACAAATATCAAAATAACTAGAAATTGCAAAATAACAATAGTCCCTTCTATTCTGCTTTTCTTCATTGAACAGTAAATTACCACAGAAGATATACATACAACCTTTAGGCTGGGATCTGTATCACACAATAATCAGGATAATCAATCTCCAGCAACTCCCATATGTGGAGCACATCAGGTTCTCTACCAAATTCGTTCAGTAACACTAAAATGAACATTTTAAGGAAGGTAAGTTATGAATACCACAGGGACTCCTGGAAAAGTTGCACTTCAGAAATATTTAAACTTCTTAAATTTTATAACGTTAATGCTGATGAACCCTTATAAATGCTGATGAATGACTTGGGAAAAGGATTCAATGTGTTGTTCACCACAGCTGATGATGTAGATCAGCCTGTGGTTCCAAGAATGTTAATGTGGGGACCATCTTATCTTCTGCTTCCTCAAAAGATTTCACTCCATTGTTCCTCTGACACATTTTATTTTCTTTTTATTAAGTGGTTTGCAAAAGAACTCTCAGCAATTCGGTCCCTGCTGCTGCCGACCCTGATGTCCCCCAGCATAGCCCCTAACTTTGCTCATCTCTAAGGTACAGACACAGGAGGTGACAGAAGCCACAAACAAACCACTCAACCACGCTGAGGCAGCCAACCACAGGTAAGTAGAACAGGTTTAGCTGATTATTATGGGCTCAATGAAGCTGGTGGCTGGAAGAGGCTGACATTTCAGGATTGGTCAGCTCAGATACATGGACCAACCCTTTATAAGCCACGGCAGAGATGAGTGCCTTTAATACTGGTTTGACTTTGTAAATACATTCTTCATGGCACTACCCAACTATTTGCATTGAAACAATTTAACCTTTTATAAATACCACAAGATACAGTTTTGATGCTTTAAACAGACTTTATACAATCTGCAGAGCCTATCTTATACTGGGGAAATGAGTTGGAGATGTCTCAGCTCAGCAGCTGGGCAGTAGAGGTAGATGATCTCCTATAGATCAGAGGGACAAGATAGACTTGAACTTCACTGGGATGCTGACAGGTCTCTTCCTAATCTGATGTCCACATCAAATGAACAATAGTAATCTAGTAACAACCATCTGTAGGCCACAGACTGTCTATGAAGGTGCTTCTACGTTCTTTTCTTTGCATCTAAATTACTTATATTTCAACCAAATGGGATATATAGGAGCTTGGATTAAAAGCCCTTTTATCAATGATTTGTTTCAAAAATATTATAAATTGCATGCTATTCACAGTTTAATTTATATCGTACTCTAAGTATTTCTTTTTCCTTTCAAAACCTACATATATTGTTAGCCTTATTAGCTCAAGGTTAAATATCAAATCTTCATCATATTTATCTTTCATGCTCATTTTTTTCATATTTTGTGGTAAGTCAGTTATAATAATGGAAATCTGTATATAACCAATAGTATTGTTCCAGAGGTACTGATATAACTGAATTAGAATCAAAACTGAAGTCCTTATTTATACCAAGGCTTTATATATTTTTAATGTTCATGGTCTAATTCATAAATCAGCCTTGGAGTGTTGTTTTCCTTTTTTTCCTTTATGAAAATACAAGAATGGCAGATTTGATGAGGGATTAAAAGAGAACTCCAAGATGAATTATTCAAGAGAGCAAACAATATTATTTTCTAAAGAAAATGATAGCTTTTAGAAATACAGTGCAGTATATACAGAGCCTTTGTAGATACAAAGAGAAGCAAGAAAATAAGAATGAAATAAATTACTGGTTTTGAAACAAAAATATTATTTCTGATACCTAAATGATTGGACTACATTTATTCAAGGAAAACATTCATTCAGACATGTAGGGGGAAATGTTGACCCTGTTAGCCAGTGAAAAAACACTCACTAACTTGAGAAGAACCAGGATTTCATCCCATCAGTGTGAAATATTTATAGTTCTTCCAATCCATTTTAGGTATTAAATTTAAATATGTTTTGTTACATTTCTTTATGTTTTGTTACTTTACTTTGCTCCTCCTCCCTTTCTTGGGGAAAAAAAAATGGGATGGCAATGTGGCTATTTGGACTAGATGATTGCTGTAGGTCCTTTCCAACTGAAATATTCTATTCTATTCTATTCTATTCTATTCTATTCTATTCTATTTCCTGGCTTGATTAATCCTAAAACCTTTTTTGTCTTTATACTTCCAAAGTAAACCCTTCTTTATTCAACAGAGGAAATACTTCTGCCACAGATACATAGGGAAATCATTTATTGAGAAGGACAGATTTCAGAAAAGGTGTCTGGTATTAAAAAGCTCTCAGAATATTGAAAAATAAAAAGATGCCACTCCATTTGCCATGAAGAATATAAAAGTTGGAGTAAATGACTGTGCTAGGCTCTGTGCTGCTGTGCCTGATCAGCTCTGTGTCCCTAATCTAGGTAGTCATAAATTGCAAAATAATAATTTAGGCTGACAAAACTGCATAATAATGTAAGTAATGTACTGTACCTAGGGATCCTTGCCAGCGGTGTCATTTTGCAGGAGGATAAAAAACTCAGATATCCTTACTCTTCAAGTCCTTGGTTGAGGGAGAGGTTGAAAGAGCAGAAGAAAATTCACATTGCTGTCATGCCTGGTATTCCTGTTCTGTATTGGAAAAGCATAAATCACCTGAGATTCTTTCAAGAACTAGGTAAAGTATTTCAAAGACTCACATTCAAAACTCGTGGGTTTGCCCCCTCTATTCTATATTAGGGTAGTAAGTGTACTTACAGAAGATACCTGTCAATAGCTAAATGGGTTCTTACAGGAGAAAACCAAGCACAGTGACTATGTTGAGGTAAAGGTCTTTATTTCTGCCTGAGTGAACTGATCTAACAGGGACTATAAGTGCTTTTCTTGCTTTCCCCTCACCCACATAGTGCAAAGGAGCTTGGAGATGGACAAAACCAACTAAGTACAGCATTGGGAGAAGGGGGTAGCAAATGTCACCAGGTAGCTTATTAACTGTTGTGAAAGAACAGAGGAATTCTGTCTCTAAGGGGCTTTTTCTTTGACTTACTAGGCCTGTAATGACCACAACTGGGCTTACACTACTTAGGAGCCACTTTAAATAAGGCCACAGTCTATTTAAATTCCTGGAACAACACTAAATTTATAACTTTCAGAACACAGGTTGGTTATCTGCTCACATTGCTATTTTATTATATCCTATGAAGTGTTCTCGCTGTAAAAAAATCTTACTAAGTTATCAAGTAGTGTGATTTTAGCACAAATTTTGCACAATTAGGTGTTTTCTGTAAAGCACCATTCCCTAGAATAGGTGATTCTGTATTTTAAACAAAACAAAACAAAAAATGTTTCCAGCCCAGTGGTTTGCATAGTAAACCTTGAATTCATGAACAAAAAGAACCTCAAATATCCCCAGCTTTTCAAGAGAAAAAATCTTATTTTCTGTGTGTCTGGATTTTTCTGTACCTGTGCTGCCCAAGCTGTCTGGGCTTTCCTATGTAACAAGAATATCGATCTCAGGGAATCATTGGTAAGCCTTCCCAGGAAAAAGTTTAGAGCCGACTCTATGCTTTCTACTTCTAGGAGACAGAAAAAAACCAAGAAACTACAGCCTGGATTTACTGAGAGAAAAAAAAGGAAGTCGTGTCAGAACTTCCTCAGCAATAAGCAAAAATGACTTTGACTGATCACTAAATGACGGATTTTAACTGCCAGTAGTACATGAAGAAGACTGATGCATTTTACTGATGATGTAGACACAGCAAGTCTTGATAAGCTCTGATCATGACAGTGATGCCATCATACACATGGTGATGAAAGAAACACAGCAGCAGACAACAAGGAAAAAAATGTCACCTACTAAGAAAAAAATGCAGCTGCAAGAATACACAGATTAAAACACCAGACTTGCATGCCTGACCCATTTGCACATTCTAAAAGTGACTGGAGCTTCAAGGATGTTGGGACACTCGGAATGAGTCAAAGAAGCTGTGGCATGAAGATGACCACGAAACACTTTCAGTTGGTTTTGACTTCTGGCTGTGTTTGGGTACACTTGCATTTTCCTCTGCTGCAGATGGATTACAAAGCACTGGCAAAGACTAGGTGTTGAACATGGACATTTAACCAGCTGCAATTATCCTACTGAGATGCTTCACAGCTCACATCTGGGTCTGGAACAGTAAGCCAGCATCATGGTAAAGCTGTCCTGAAACTCTGTCAAAGCAGAACTACTAAGCTGGAAGCAATACCTTGCTTTGTTTAGTTATACTGGTGTCTCACTAGAGAACACTGTCAGTCTCTTAAAGGATCCCCTGCATCCCAGATTGAAAGGAAGGTGAAAACAGAACCAGGAAGCTTAAACAGAAATGCTAAGATTCTAAAATGGGAAAACTAACATTGACCAATGAGTAAGACTTTGTTATTCCTTCTGACTACCGCTTCCATAGGTTTCATACACAGCAAGAGAGTAGTTCAAGGTGGCACAGTAACACTACACTCACATACTTGGAAGATTTGCTAAGTTAAATCATCCTCACTAAAAGTTCTTTGCAAATTTCTGCCTGTAATTAAATGAAAAACACAAAACTTCACTTGAAGTCCATATCAAAATGCAGTACTGTAGAAAACAGGTTGTTTAGCAAAAACACGAGCCCGTATCCCATGATCATCAATAGACAAGGCAATGTAAATACTTAGCAGAACTGAGGCCCAAGCCTACCAGATCTACTGAAGAGATTTCCCAAAACGCCCACAGAACTGAATTAAACCACAGAACCACCACTAGTAAAAGTAGTCACAAAGATTAGTATTTGTGAGATCAGAACAATCTCCCCTTGGATTCAGCACAGTCCTTAAAGATATACTGAATTATAAACAACTGAGTAATTCCATCCCTATGTGACATGCTACTTAAATACAATGGAAATGCTTAAGTGCTCTGCTACACAGGGATGCCATTACTCACATACTTAATGATAAGCACGTGCTTATTACTTAACTTGTTACATTGCCATGTCTAAAAAGAAACATGCAACTAATTAATGTATAATTATGAGAGCCCGCACCCCCAGAGCTTACTGCATAAAAGAGAACACAGAGAAGAGATAAAAAAGCAGTAGAGTGACAGCTATGAAATTAAATGTAACTTGAATCTGCCTGCATATTTTACAGGTGAACAGTTTGAATGATGACAGATTTCACCCTAGTTTGAAAGAGGAAAAACAGTCCACTTCTCTGGCAGAATCTTCCCTTTATTTCTTCCTGCATGTTTGGACACTTGATCTGTAGAAGACAAAGGGCTCTTCACAGATCCATTTTGTTAATTAGCTACATGTTGTTTTTCAAATGCTGTAGACTAAACAGAAGATTCAGTAAGCAAAAGCCATCTTGACAAGTCCTGAATGTACTCCAATACAATTTAAGCAGATCTAGAAAATCACACTACCAAGATTTTCACATGATATTCCAATTTATTTTCACATCAGTAAGTGCTTCTGCAGTTTTAATCCATATTTTCTGCATTGCCCCAACAAAGACAGACTGCACGAAATCAAGGCAATGAGCAACAATATTTGTGGTTTTCTCCAGACTTGTCTATGAACCATTTAGATGCAACTTTCATCAACAGAGAAATCTTACAATCATATACATTGGAAGTCCATTTTCAACACACACTAGGAAAGTAAAAATTAACATTTTTAAGTCTTCTTCTGTGAAAAAAACATGTATGCAAATATAAGATGCACCAGAGTTTTTTCTTTTAAGTAGGTTACAATGCTGTCATTCTACAGAGATTTTGATAGCCTATCTCTACAGCTTCTGATGTGTACTTTGGGATCCCTGTACAACTTTAGAAATACACTCTTCTATAAAAGGGAATAAAACATGCCAGGCTTGGCACAGATTGTCTGCAGCAGCAAAGTCAGTAAGTAAAATGAAAAAATAACCATAAAGTTATATTAAATCCAATCCACTACATTCCATGAGCTGCTACATTTTAACTGGGTAACTTCCTGCAAGAGGGGTATTACTGCGCTTCTTGCTTAGGAAGAGCTCCTCAATATTTCAAGATGACTATGGCCTAAGTTAGAATTTTAGGGCTTTTTTGGAATGTTTTGATCCGGAAGTTGGTGACCCTGTCCTCACTATAAAAAGTACATAGGTAAAAATCTTTAACTGCTCATGTTTCAATTACAGGCATCAATGTATTTTCCGTATATCCGAATGTATTGTTAGATAGAGGGCAAAGTGCTCAGCCCTAAGGTCTGATATTCCAGTCATTCCTTGCTCAGTGTTTCACTTGATGCCAATTCCAATACCACTTTCAAAACTCTTTAATGCTGTCCAAGCCTTTTTCCTGATGGGATGGAACAAATGCATGTCATCTAGTCAGTATTTTTGCACATACAAAATTTTGCGAAGTCCAAAATTTGCACATCTCTCTTTCTTTGTTTTAGGGGGATGTTGCTTAGCCTGAATTGAAAACTGTGAAGTTCTTTAATAGAACTGCCCTCTCAGGTTACCTTTATTTATTATACAAACCGCAAGGCTTTCTTCTCTAGTATTTTCAGGTACAACATCTTATATCTTTGCTTGCCATTGGGTTTCCTGCCTTTTATGAAGTCACTTTACACTTACTGAATCTCCCTTTTTTCTCTTCTTACTAAATTTATTACTTCTTGTTGTTCCTTTTACCTTAGATTTGGCCTCTTAGGTTTGCCAAAATTCTCCTTGGGATATGAAGAAATAACTTGACTGTTTTGTGAAGAAAGCAATAGAAGACAGGAGCGGAGATGCATTACAGATGTGTTTTAGACATGTAGGGCATCTGGTGGTTTGGTAGCCTCATAAAACTTTCCATGGAAATGCCTCCTAGTTTCTCCTTTTCTGCATGCCTATTATGCAAAAGGATGACGTGAAGTGCTCAACTGAGCTCTTACAATAAGAGCTTATAAAACTTTTCATCTCTTAACTACATTTTCTCAAATTAAATTGACATTCTACAGAAATTCTATTGCATTTATCATCCTAAACTTTCAACTTATCATGATGATACTGCACAAGTGTTGAGATTTTTTTTTTCTCTGAGTTGTAAGAAATACAGACCTGGAGCTTTACTCTAAGTGTAGTAGTTTCACTGTTTCTTAATCCTTCTGGGTTTTCCTTCCAGAAGGAGATCTTCTGGGCTTGTTTCTCGCTTCCCTTAAGCAGTTTCTGTGTTCTGTGCATTTTTTCAATCAGGTCTTCAATTCCATACTACCTTTACCCTTTTGGAAGGTTTGGCAAGACCCTCGGGTTTAAAACATGTGCTGTTCTGTTGATTTCAGCTGGCTGCTTATACATGCCAAGGAGAACTAGTTCGTTTCATTTTGTACAGGAAACTGCGCCAGTGATTTTTTTGCAATTTCCAATGCCAATTACATTGTCTGCACTACTGAGCTTGGATCCCAGACAGATCCTTGCAGTCTGCTTGCTTTTGCTTAATGCCGACTTTAGGCATGTGAGGTCTGTGAGCTGCTATTAACCATGGCATTCTTGTTAAAATATGATTTTCCTCAGCCCACATTTAGCTGCTGCACAATTAAAACAAATCCGTATGTTCTATGTTTTATAGCAGTGTTGTCAGACCATCAGAAATGAAACATAAAGTCTTCTAAAATAAGCTATATATTTGATAGAAAAATGTGCTACCAGTTTTTGCATGACTACATGGTTGACTTGAAAAATATATTGACTTGAAAAATATATGTGGTCTTTTTTACTATCACCATCTAATGACTTCTTTTTTCCATTCAAGAGCCAACTGTTTCTCTAGAGGCTGTGAATTCATGGTCATCTCTCAACACTTCTGTACAGAAAGCCAGCTCATTTGATACAAGCACGTGAAGCAGACTTCAGGTGGATGACCCTTGGGACCTTATGGTGACAAGCACCACACCATTGCAGAACACTCATGATTCCATTTGGCATGGGGTACGGACTGGTGTGAAGCCCAGAGAGCCTGACAAATGAGGCCTAGGCACGAGGGTCTGCCCACTGGGAGAAGTCCTAATTTCACGGCCACTGAATGAAGGCAGCAGCCCCACCGTGGGCCCAGCTACAGCTGTGGTCAGGCTGGCACAGTTTAGTCCAGCCCAGAGTAGGCAATGAAGTATCCGGGTGTACATGAGGCTGCCCTCGAGGCTCCCTTGCCATGTGAGGTGAGGGGTCTGATGGTTTCCACACGGGCCCTGTTCTTCTTCCCCACGGTGGACCAGGCCAGTGTGGCACGGGGTGCTCACTTCCAACTCTCCCAAGCTGTGCCTGATGGGCAAAAGCGGGGTCACCATATCAGCGGCCATGGGTGCCCTCACCCTGGGTTGCCTGCACTCTCTCCTGCTCCTTTGTGATGCTCCACCACTGCCATTTCCCCACAGATTCCCAGCCGCCGCCGTGAGACACCTCTCCCTCTCCCTCTCTCTCCATTTTCACACTCCACCCACTTTTTGCTTTCTTTCTCCATCTCTGCCACCGTCTCTCTCCCTTTCTGGACTTGTCTTTATTTGGCACTCCCGGAAGCTGCTGGGCATTGCTCTCCCTGCCTGCCCGGGCAGCTGATGTGACTGACTGACACCGGCTCCCGCTGAGGAGGAGGAGGAGAAGGAGGAGGAAGAGGAGGAGGAGGAAGGAGAGGAGCGGCGAGGCGAGGGAGGAGGGGAGCGAGTGACCGGCCGCGGATTTTCATTGCAGAGAGGAAGGGGGAAAAAAAAGGCTACGCGGGTCATCAAAACAGGTAACTCAAGAGCAGGCGGCGGCGGGAGGGGCGGGATGCCAGGAGCGGCCCGACCCCCCCCGGCCCCGGGCAGGCGCGGCCGGGGCCGTGGGTGCGCTCCCGCCGGCGGCGGCGGCAGGAGCAGCCACAGCGGACATCTTGGGGATGGGGGAAAGTGATGAGGGGACGACTCCGGGCTCGGCCGGGGGCGGCACGGCGGCAGAGTTATTCCTTGGGCGGGCAGGTCTGCGGAGCTATTTCGGTCAGGGACCCGCGCTGCCCCTCGACTTCCCTCCTGTCACCTGCGCCGGGCTGCGCACGAAAGCCTCCCCCTCCCTCTTTCCCTCCCTTCTCCACAGTGCTAAGTGGGAAGGGAGTAATCTGGGCTGGGAGAGGGGAGACCCGAGCGAAATACCACGGCAGACGAAGGATCCTCTTTGGGGCCGAAGCCGGATCTCCGCCGAGCCCCCCGTCAGCGCCGGGAGCGACTCCGGGCGTGCTTTCGGCTTTGCCCCAGCCCCCGCCCCGGGTCCCGGCAGCCGAGGGGTTATTAAAAATGCCCTCGGCTTGTTTGTGCAGACTGGCTGTCAAGCGGTGCCGGTCTTGGAACTCTCTTAATCAGCGTAAGATGATCTAATTCTGAGGCAGGCGGTTGTAGTGCCGGTGGGTAGTGGGGAGCCGAGTCCTTGGATCCCCCCGCCCTTGGAGCCGGAGGCATACGTGTGGTGGAGGTGGCAGAAGAGCCTGCAGGTTTAGCCCAGAGGAAAGGGTTAAATTAAATAGCCTCTTAGGGTGTGCGACCTTAAGGCATAATACATACCTTTACATAAAAATACATAAAGGATACTTCAAATACAAGGTAGCTTTCAGAAGGGGCAAGAGGAAAGCAGAAATGAAGAACCGTGAAGCCGAGGTCCTGCATTTTGCAGTAACTTGACATCAGGAACACTCCCCCAGAGACGCAGCCAGCACAAAGCCGAGGAGAACTTGTCATGACCTCACCTGAAAATGTGCAGTCTGTCCTTTGCTTTGGGGATTGCTGTAGATTTTTATCTTAGCATTACAGCATCGACAATGAGGATTTTTATCAAGTAGACTTCAGATTTCATAATGTGTAGGGGCAGTCTTACCAACTGGGGAAGAGAGCTTTCTTTATATACCTTACCTAAATGTGTTTGTTTCTGAGTGATAGAAAATGTCAGAAAAAAGGCCCTACACAGAGACCAGTCCGTTAGGAAATAGTTAGAAGTGATCTGTTTAGCAGGGGGTCTGAGTGGGATAAACTTGCAGATTTTATCAATTTGTTTCTAAGCCAGGCAAAAGTGGCAGTGGTTTATGGACTACTGTGTTTCATTGCTTTGTGAAATTGTAATCAGAAAACTCATCGTACATATTCAGAAAAGTGACTTTAAAAATTATTTAGAGTAGTAAAGTGGTAGATGGAATGAGTTGGAACTCAGTACAGTACTTTCAAAGCTGGCCTTTTAAGACATTACTGTGAGCCAGATACTCTAATTTTTATGCAAATTTGATCCTAGCATTTCCTTTTAATTACTTCTTATAAAAATGATAATGAACTTTTTGTTCTGGTTTTATGTATTTTCAGCACCAGGATTTCATAACACCGGCTCTATTTTGAGCAAATTTGCACAAGAACAAAAGCAATCTACCTTCTGTAACAAAGCCAGTCCCATACAACAAAATGGTCTTTTTGGTTTTGGGTTTAACAAAAATGCAAGTCTTCTGAATACTCCCATGATTCCTTTGTGTCTTCCCCCTTGAATGCTGCTCACATGTGGAAGGTGGACAGGCACAACTCCAAACTTAATGAATAAAATATGTTTTCTCAATTAAATAAAAATGAGGAGGATGTGCATTATTTACTATTACAGTAGAACCTACCTCTGACATGTCTTCATTATTCTTTGTCAGCTGTGGCTCTCACTTTAGTGGAGAAAAGTGCTTCTTGGTAAACCATAAGGAGAAAGGGTACTAAGATTACATGTATTAAATCCCCTCTCATCATGAGAATTTCTGATCCCACTGTATAATTTTTATTAAGCATGCAAAATACATTGGGCAAGTTAAAGAAAAAAAAAAATAGACGGAATTGAAATTTACCCAGGTCTAAAATTCATGGTAATCTGAATTAGCAGGTGCTGGAAAAACAGAGTGAGTGAGGAGGGCTGGAAACCAGACAAATTGCATTCATCTCTCAGCCTGGATGTTGACTTCCAACATCACCTGGACAAAGTCAGATAATTTATGCTTTAATCTGTGGCCTGTCAGTATCAATAAAGTTTCAATTGGTTTGAACTCTAGGGAGAGAAATGATGAACTGCCAAATATGTTAAAGAATATTCTTAGTGGTTATTAACAAGTTCTAACATCACGTGCAACAGCAGCAAACTCAGTAGCTGCAGTTGCTGCCTACTGAAACACCTGACTACATGAAAGAGAACATTCTTTGCTTATCGTGCTTATTGGGACAAAACCAAAGAAACACTTACAATAAATAAGGCATACATTTTCACAGTTACTCAGACAGCTGCTTTGTTATGAACTGGTTAAAAGATTTTGCTTGATGAAGCACTCCTGATATATATAAATAATTTAAATTCCTTTTTCTAAAAATTTAGGTGTGTCTTTTGCAGTAGGGGGACAATTGGGAACCTGTAATTTTCATGTGGTGCAGAGTCCACTCCAGTTGCTTACATAATACGAAATATTTCGAACTCTAAATTAGACTCGGCTTGTCTTCAGAATGTCACTGCTAAGAACTATACCAGAATAGCAACACCTTTACTAAGCATTGTACACTGAAGTGACAAAAGCTTGCATGAGCACAGCTGCATCTATAGCAATGATGATGCTGATTCAGTTGCTTCATCAAGAGTAGGGAGTTTGGGGCTTCTTAAGTCTTTGTGACCTCTGTCACCATTTTGCAAGGCTTTATGGCATAGACACCACTATAGTCTATACACATACTGCCTACTGCTGTCTTAATTCCAGCTGTGTCCTTAAGGTATTCTGACTGTCAATTTCAGGGACTTTTTGTTATTTAAAAGGTCCCATTGAGACTACTTTCCTGAGTATATGCTAATGGCAATTGCTTTGTCTGACCCATGCTTTGTCTGACCCACAGTTTTTCAGAGAACAGCAAGCCAAAGAGATTGTCTGTAGAATTCAAAATACCAGTAATAGTATGCTGGGAATTAAGGCCTTAATGCTTTTGTAGCCTATATAAAAAAAAAAACAAAACAAAAAACCATAAATGCTCAATTATATAATTAAATAGTGGCACATTTTTACAGGAAGACATGCTCAGATCCTAAGCATTAAGCTATGTTTTGTATTAGTTTAATATTTAATTAATTGCTTTTTGGAAGGAATGCAAAGAATCATTTACATTTCTGTGTGTAATCCGTCATTGTTTAGAAACAGCAGACTGATTCACTTAACAGCTCTGGGTCCTGTAAAGCAACAGCCATCCTCAAAAAGGCTAACTTTTACATGCTTCTGGGGTAGGTCCAGTTTGATTTCCCTGGGTTTCTCAAGACCTCACACTGAAACAGAGGAGGGATAAATAATTAAATGTCTGAGATCTTCTATGTGAGCAAATTGCATGGATTATCATTAAAGCTTAGGACCTCTTAAGTAGTAACCAGGTTATATCAGGAAATAGGTCTTTTTTAGTAGCAGGTGGCCCATTTCATCCTGAATCAGAAGCAAAGGCACAACCCATTGCAATGCTAGCAGTATGGCAGAGTCAGTGGGATGAATTTTAGAATGGGAGATGCATGAAGATCATGAGTTTTCGTGACCAGTAAAGATCCCAATCCAACTACAGAGCAGAGGGAGTACTCATATGGCAGAAAGTTTGCTTAAGCCCTCCTGGCTGCTGCTGTGCTAGAGGAAGAGGCACTGGCTGCAGGCTGAGTAGAGCAGCCACAATGAGCCTGAGATCGTCAGACACAGATTGCAGCAGGATGTTCTGGTAAGAACAGGAACGCTTGCTAACTTGGCTGAAATCAAGCCCAACCATTCAGGCTTCAGCATAATATGGATGTGCATGAGAAGTAGGGTGTGGAAGCCTCGTGAAAGCCACCAGCACAGCAAATAAAACTGTTACTAACCTTGGTACTGAATAACTCTAGTCTCATCTTTTCTTCAGAAGTAATTTCACAGTTTCTGTTTTAAGAGCTTGCAATACTTTTCGCTGAGTTTTAACTTCCTCCTTTGCTTTTTTCCTTTCACATCCCAGAAGTATTGAAACATTTCATAAGGATTTGTACTGTGTGGAACTTACCCTTTCAGAGAGTTCCAATTCAATTTGTTTGGAACCAAAGCATAAAGGATTTTACTGTTCAGTTATTATGAACTGAACTGAAGCACTTTAATAAAATCAATGCCTGCATGCAGTATTTTCTCAGTTCAGCAAGGCAGTCTGCTTACATACAGTAATTGGACTTGTGACAGGTAATTAAATAGCTTGTAAGGCCTTTAGGATGCTTGATTACATGAAGAGCCCCACACTAATTTATAGTAAATGAGGTGGCTAAGAACACTGCATTTTTGTTGATTGGAGAGATACTAAAACTCGTACACTTCATTGGAGAGAGAGAAGAAAATAAAACCAAGACAAAAGATTATGAGCAGTGGTGACATGAAAAGGGAGCATAAAAGGAATAGGAGAATGTACTTAGAAACTGGGTTGCCTTGGTTATTTTAAGTCAATCATGCTTACACAGACTGTCAAGTCTTGACTGCTTCAGTATATCATTAAATAATGAACTTGCTCTTTGTGATCACAAAATTCATGACAGTCAAAATTAATCAGCAAGGGATAGAAGCTCTTCACAGAACTTCCAGATAATTAGAAAGTGAACTGATATCCAGGAGATACTAAGCACATACATGAACACATGACGTGTTTTAAAGAATTCATATTAAATTATCAGAGACCTAACTGCAGTCCATGTTATTATTACATTGACTTGTAGACATACAGCTTGATGTGTGCAATTGCTCACCTATAATTATGGGATTAAACTGAGATGTGGCAAGAAATCTAAAATGCATCAACAGTCTTAGGCATATTTGTCAAAATAGAGATTGTTTTACGAAGCAAATTTTACAGGTTTTTTTGAACAGTGGGATGAAAAAAGGCCTCTGTTCTTTTTCTGTGTGTTTTTGTAGGCAGCAGCCTGATCACAAAGAGAGGGAGAGAAGCAGAGGAGGAGCCAGGATGCAAACAGAAAAGTATGCTTTGTGGTACCAACAACATAGGGCCAGACAAAGGAAAACACTTGGGTTGAAATGGAAGAGGTTCAACATGAACCTGCTTTTACCTCTTCTGCACAAAATTTTTCTTTGCTTATAAAAAGTAGCCCTTTAAAAACACAGAGGTTATGCCAAGGAGAGAAGTCCACACACACAATAATTGAGGTAGCATACTCTTATGCACAGCCATAAGGGACTCATTCATAGCATATCAGTTGGTTTAACACACACACTGAGCTACAGACAGAACTATTTTATGATGAGTATACTAGAGTCAGCCAAGACTTCAGATCAACTTGTTAGTCCAAATGGCACATCCATCCACAAAAAGCAGAAGTTGTACAGACATTTTTGTCTTTTTGCTATTTCAGGTATAACTCTCCATCTTAACAAAAAAAAAAGGAGTCAAAATTCTAATACTGTTTGATATACAAAACTATCTCTTTTAACTAGGTTTAAAAATAAAATAATTCTCTATACCTAAGAATAAATTACTCCCAAATGAGCTCATAGTAGATTTAGGGGAAAAACAATGAAAAGGCTCTGATTTGAAACTCAAATCATTCTTCTCACACAGGGCCTTACTGAGAGGTCTTCTGGTTTTATCCAAATTGAAATCAGTTTGAGAAGCCTCTGTTTACATTCCTCCCCTACAGCTAATGGAAAACAAAACACAAACCATACAAGGTAATGTTCCTATTGGTCTACCAACACATACTTTCTTCTCACCACTGTTTTGCATTCCCCACCCAGAATCTTTTGTGATAGTAACCCAAAGAGCTTCAGGTGCTCCTCCTTAGCGCTCAGCCAGTACTGAGCTGCTTCCAAGCTCTGTCTGGGAATGAGCAACTCCCAAGGCTGCAAGCCAGTGGGTTTTTACTGTCTGAACCAGAATGGGATGCAGTAGGAATTTGGGTCTCATGCCAAAGGTGGCAAAGAGACTGCTTGCTCAACACAGCTTGGATTTGTAGGTGTTTGAATGGTGATACAGGAAAACCAGCCATTTCAGACCCAGGCTGTGTTTTTTTCAGAAATTAAGTGCTGTAAGATGCTTCTGTAATTTGAAGCGATGTTCAGGAATGTGTATGCATTTCTTCTCCCTTGATGTACGTTGACATATATTGTACAGAGAAACTCTCAAGAGGACACAGTGCTTTGGATCTATAAAATGTTCATTACTGGCTCTCTGATAGTACCAACTGGCAATCTGAGGGTTTGTGTATTTTATTTCATATCTTGATAGCAATTTATTAAAAGACTGAGATAGAAAGCACATGTGCAAGGTGCTGTACTTCTAGTGGCAGGGTGATTTTTCAAACAGTGCAGCAATGGTAAATACAATTTAAATACTACATTACTGCCTGTATTCTGGTTTAGGCATCTGCCTTTTTTTGGCATAGAGGGGAAATCCAAATCTGACATGTAGCATCTCAGATGATGAGCATGAGTGAGACCTGGCATCAATTTTCAGATGCTAGATGAATTTGGAAGAACTGGTGCTGAGTGGGGGGAGGGGAGGAAAGCAAATAAATTAACAGGTCATTTCCTTTCAAATTAATAGAGTGCTAGGAAGTAAACTGTGGAACTATGTACTCCATCTCTTGCTGATATTTGTGAGAATCATTTTGTACTTTACAAAGTGGCACCATTCCAGTGTTCAAAACCCCCATTTTTACATGCCTGATAGGTCATCATATGTTTATTTTCCCCCTTATGCTACTGTACTGCTTTTCCCTGTGCATTCATTAAAGCTTGTTTCTTCTTGAGGATGGAACAATATTGTCCTCTGTCATAAGTCACATACAATAGTAACCAGAATAGCACAGGTGTGTTTTGGCTTACAGTTTGCTGTTTGGGATCAGTATATCAGGACATTTTAGTCTACAGCCAAGTTTTTTGCCTTGATAATAGATAAGTGGTGCTTTGAGACAGCTGGGGAGAAAAGCAGTGATGTCCCAAGGCCTGTCTGTAGAAATAAATCTGCTTTTTTGGCTGCAGCATGCCTTGTTCTACCTGGTTTTGACTTTGCTTCTTTTGTGGAAGAAATGACAGATGGTAGTATTACCACATGCCTTTAGCACTCCCAAAAAAGATACCACTAACAGTAAACAGGGCAGAGCTGTGGATCCTCTGTCTTGATTTTTTGCACAAGAGACAGTTACCACTGTCAGTGTTTAAATTATTTGTTGATAGATGTGTGTTAACACCTTTCCTGACTCATAGGTGACCCTATTTTCAATGAAGGACAGTGTACTTCTCCACCAAGAGAGCAACTGGATACAGGATTACATGGGAGTTGAAGCATCCTTATTTTTAACTCCTTATAGGTGGTCAGCATCAACTTCAGGAAAAGATACATAATTAACCCTGATAATCATTTCAAGATCAAAGCTTTAATTAAAATCCTAACAGGTGAGATAGAGAGTCTGTCGATGTAAAAACATGCTTTATGGGAGTGGAAGTACATTATAGACATATTTACATCCTCTTTACTTTTCATTAACGTGCAGAGATTTAATTTGACACTGTAAGTAGACCAGTCTTATTATTTATTTATAATATAAGCTCTGATGCTATATTATGGCAGATAGTATCTTCACAGAGTCAAGCTGTACCATTTGTGTTCTGGCTCCTTTTGAGCTGTGGCTTTGTGGCATCTGTTTGGCCATGCAGAGTGCAGTGTGGAAAAAGTAATCAGATAAACAGCTGAATATAGGCCAAGAAAATGCTGAAGTTTGTCGTGATATGAGCCAAATATGTAAATCCCAAGATAGAGGCAAAGATGCCAATGTTTAGATTGAGAATGGATGAAGAGAGTTTTCATGCTATTTGGGGAATGTTCAGAACAGTAACATTAATTTCTGTGTTGTTTGTAAGGTAAATAACAGAGTGTCATTTAATGGTAAAGTGAGGTGTAAGTGTAAGGTCAGTATATGTAAAACTGATTTGCTCTTTTAGTGTGACATACAGTAATCACAGAAGTGTTCTTGCACTTCATTCATACATGACAGGCATAACTGTGTGTATTCTTATGTGTATGATGTACATGTACGAATATATATGTATATATAGATGAAAATACCATGCACTCATGGATATATAAATGTACAGATAAAAAGGTAGACATAGTGTAAACATGATGATTATTACGTGTAATATTCTATATAAAAAGAATGGAAACCTGGTATCCCTAATTTTAGGGTAAAAATAGTTTCTACTTTTGTTTAAAGACTGTAACAATATATTATTCTGTGATTGGTGGTGATGCCTGCTTTTATAAGAACAACACTGTAGATCTCCAGGTAATGGGAATAGAATAGAGCTGTGAAGAATATAGTGAGCAAAAGACTGTTGCAGCAGGAGAGTGTTGCATAAAAGGATCCTTCAGGTTATTGAGCTGGGTTATTCCCCTGATCTTCTGACACTGTAATATGTATTCTTAGTGTCTTAAAGAACGCGATTTATTGGGTAGAACATTACCAGTCTGCTCATTGTGAGATTCCTCAGACCTCCAGGTATGTGCACTCAAATTATTTAGTTTGTAATCAAACAATCGGATTCTTTCACAGGCAAAATCAGACTGAAGAGGCTAAAAAGTAACAGGTCTTCCATAGAATTTTGTGCATAAGTTTTGTGGCATTTCATGACATCATCAAGGAAAATTTTAAGGCAAATGAAAAAAACCCCAACCTACTAGACTGTATCTTCAAATAAAGACAAATAGGAACTATACTGAAAATATGTTTTAGAATACTGATGAAATTAGTTGACTGTTAGTATGCTATGTTACACTAGACTTCAGCAGTCTGGTTGAAAACAGAACTTTTAAAATAGACACCATTTTAGGCTTCTATGAAGTAGCGTAAAATATGAAAAGAATGTATTCATAATATTTTTTAGGATTAATAGTGTTTTGTTTTAAGAAAAGGTTTAATATTCTGAAAGTCTGAATATTTTAGAAGCTCCCCTGATACATTCATCTCATTCTTGCCAAGATATTTGTAACCTTACAAAAAATTTAAGGTGTGGGGGTTTTTTTAAGTGAATTGATTTTCCAAACCAAGTAGTGTGTATTTTCAGAAAGTACATTGGCAGCAGGTCAAGGGAGGTGATCCCATCCCTCTGCTTAGTCCTGGTGAGGCTGCCCCTGGAGTGCTGTGTCCATCTCTGTGTTCCTCAGTACAAGGGAGACATGGAGCTCCTGGAACAGGTTCAATGGAGGGCAACAAAGCTGACCAAGGGACTGGAGCCTCTCTCTTTTGAGGAAAGGCTGAGGGAGCTGGGCCTGTTCAGCCTCAAGAAGAGGCAACTGAGAGGGCACCTCATCAATGTCTGTCAGTATCTGAAGGGAGGGTGCCAAGAGGACAGACCCAGGCTCTTCTTGGTGGTGCCAAGCAGTAGGACAAGAGACAATGGGCAGAACCTGATGCAAAGGAAGTTCCACCAGAAAATGAGGAATAACTTCTTTACTGTGCAGGTGGCTGAGCACTGAACTGGTTGCCCAAAGAGGGCGTGGAGTCTCTTTCACTGGTGATATTCAGGAACCACCTAGATGCAATCCTGTGCCCTGTGTTCTGGGATGACCCTGCTTGAGCAGGGAGGTTGGGCCAGTTGACCCCTCTGAGGTCTCTTCCAACCTGACCCATCCTGTGATAAGACAAGAGAGCCCCTCTGAATTTTTCCACTGTTCATATGCATGCTGTCTAATGTCATCCTGGTTTGGGGGTTTGCTTTTTTATTTCATGTGAGTAGGAAAAACCCATAAATTCCAGACAAAACTTTCTCACAAGAATGGTTCTCCCAAGGGTTTCTTACTGTAAAATCTTATGTTTCACTTTTAGGTCAAACACAAACCTCATTACATTTATAGGGTAAAGTCTGAAGGTCCCACCTTGTTTGACAGGCTGCATGACTCAGAGCACAAGAGCTCTCTGCATGTTTCCACAGTCCTAGTAGCTAATTTCCTCTCACACTTAAATTTTTAGAAGAAAAATATTATTATATTAATAAGAATTAGTAGTACTAGTTTGTAAATTAAAGCATTTCTTTCCATGCTACTTTACTTTTTAATTATAACATTTAGGCATTCTCCACTGGCTGTGGGGACACTGAAGCAGCAATGTTTGGTTTGGTTGCTAGCTGTTGCATAGTGTTGCACAGTTTATTGGAATCTACTATTAGGCTTCAATACTAGGCTGTTCTTTGGGAACTAATGAATTTACACATTTGTTCCATGTCTGCCTAACCATCCTAGTCTACAAGCCATACAGGAATCAGTGTCTTATGGCAGAACACCACAGGGTGGTGGCCCCAGAGAGCCTCCGACTCCATGCTTGCCCCAGCTGGGAATGTGCATTCCCCCTGTTGCTCCCGTTTTTGGACACCCCAGTGCTGGGCAGCCTAGTGTGGGGGCTGGGCTGGAACTGGTCACAGGGATCATGTTGATCAAGAGCCATCATCATCACACATGCCCCTTGCCAAATGTCACTTACCAGAATCAAACACTCACAACCTTAAGTGAGGAACATATACATGAAACTCGCTCTATTAAATGATAGAGGATTTAAACATAGCTTTGCCTTTGCTTATATAACTCTTCCTCATTCTGAATTGTATATAGCACTTTTTTTCCCTGAGAGGTTGGCCAGTATTCAAAAATGTCAATGCCTACACTGCCTCATGTGTAAGAGAGCAGATAATCACGTTGTGAGGAAAGAAGGCAATGTGTGAGTTGTTAAAAATGTAACCTAATTTCTGTTTAATCTTAAATCAAAACCACTGTAGCAGTACTGGACAAGCAGGCCTCTGGATGTTTTTTGCTATTTAAATGTTAATTAGTATTTGATTTTAAAAGCTTGGTAGACACTGGTTCATGTCAGGTACTTCTGTAAGAAAAAAAGTGATGGTAAATCATATCAGAAGAATAAACAGAAGACCTTCTTTGATTTTTGTGTAGGCCTCAGTCAGGTGGCTGAGTCCTACTACAAAGCATGAAAGACCAAGGCAAATTTCAGAATGAACCTTTTCAGAAATCAGAGAGTATTAATTGGGTCTGTATTTTAGCCTCTGTAAATGCTGATTCAAATCATCATAGGCATAAGATTTTACCTATTACTTCTATCACTATTCCAGTCATCTCAGTATCTGATTGGGAGCACACTCACACATTTTGTCGTAAATTGTTCACATGCAGATTATCAAAAGCTACGCTAGCAGTGGTTGGAATCTGCTACTTAGAAGGAAAAGCCAGAGCTGAGTACTGATCTGATTCCCTGCTGACAAAGAAGCAAGTTACCCTATGTCAGCTGCTTCGCTGCAACTGCTTATGTGTCAGAAAGACAATGCTTAAAAAATGAGAGTTTTACCATAAAAGACAAAGCCACAAGGTGAACAGAACTGTAGCATGGAGCAAGGACTTTACTGAGAGGGGTCTAACACTCTTTCTGTCCATAATGATTTTTTCAGAATGGCAGAGACTCATGGCTTGATGGAGAGATTGGAGAAAGCAGTGACTCGACTTGAATCGTTATTTTCAGATTCACACAGATCTGGTGAAATGGAATGTGATGGCATCAATGGAGTCAATGGAAGTAAGTATGTTATTTTGAAGTACCATCTCTCTGTTATTAAAAAATTACAAGCAATGTATATGTTTATCTTCTACGAAGGAATGTGATCCCACCCCTTACAAATTCTGTATCAAAATAAAATCTTTTTTTAAAAGTTATTTAGAAATGTCATGTGACAAACTTAGTAGCACATACAATTCTAAACTAATATGGCCTAGAAAATTCAAGATTTTACTTAAATATAAGTATATAAGATGTTTCTTAAATATACTGTCCATGTCTCAAGCTTTATCACTCTTTCCATTTTATCACTTATATTGTTGTAAATAACTCAGCAGGTGAAAGTGTCTGCTTGAGCCCAATTAGCAGAAGTGAGACATCCCCTAAATGTCCAGCATAATTATTCTTATAGAAGTCACCAATATAAACACTGTTGATTTGCCAGCTCTCTCTGAATTTCACAGTGCAGACCCACTTAATTTAATTATTTAACACCCTTAATCAAATATGAGTTTGTTTGGAAGCATTTGCTCACTAAGGACTGTTATACATCCATGGCCTTAACATTGTTATCTCTTGAGCTCTCTTTGCTCAAGTGTCTCTCCGAAGCACTACAGTGGAGAATATACCAAAAAAAGTCTATTCTTCATTTATTCGCATCATATCATCGAATCATATCTTTTCATGCCTTAATTTTTGTAGCACCTGAAAGTTACAAGGTAAATAACTTTATATATGTGGTAGTTCTAAATCTGATTGAATAGAAGTGCCCTTTCCTTTCTCCAAAACTTGTTTTTTCATCCAGATCCCCAACATACATCTCGTTATTAGTTTCATGTTCTTTGCTGTATTCCTTGCCCTTTCTTGCATTTTCCGGAGAAGAGCACATCCCAGCATGGACTCAGCTGCTGTACAGAAGCTGCAGGACACACAGAAAGTTGCGGGCAGCTTGTTTTACTGACACAGCAGCAAGTGAAGTGTGTGAGCTGCTGTATTGTCTGCTCTGCCAGCCCTGAACCAGCAACGCATGCAAGGGACCTTCCCTGCACTCCCGTGTGCCTTGGGCCTGCACACTGACAGCTGCTGTGGAGCAGCTGACTGAGAACAGTGTGTTTCTGTGGCAGGAGGGGGAGCATCTGCCAGCAGGCTTCCGTGGCAGATGAGTTAGCCAGTCACAGGAAGCTTCAGTAAAAAGGTGCTTGCAGTCCAGATAAAACCTTGACAGCTAGTAAACCATAGCAAAGTCATGGAGAAGTACGATTCATGTAATCAATCACTACTAGGAACTGCGCAATTCTCAACGATACAGAATTCAGTCTTGTAATGACATTTAGATGAATCTCTTGTTTATCCAGAGCACAGTACTGCAGAACCAGGGCTGCTTTCAGAGCAGGGGATAGCGCACCATGCCAGGTACTTCCATGAAAACTTCTTTTTATTCTTGACCTTATCTAAGAGCTCAGTCAGGTGAAAAGATTCACCCTCCAGGGAAGCAGAGCTTTAACGCCCCAACAGATCCCTAGAAGAAACCAACTGAGAAGCCTTGTTGAAGTGTGATTATGAAACACACCCACTGGGAGACTGCAGTAAGAAGCTGAGATGAGCAGCACCATGGGGTGCTTGCCAGGCTGCACAACGTCTCCAGGCAGAGCTGTCTCACACAAGGACTCAGGAATTCGCTTTTGCTGGTGCAGTTGGGAAAGTCTTCAGTTTGTGTGACTGTTATGCCTACAGTGCCCCAAACTGTGTGCCTGTGTCACTGTACCTCTGCAGAGGTTCACATACCTGCCACAGCCACTGCAGAGGAAACAGTCTTACTGATCTCTTCTTTCTTTTTCTCCTTTAAAACTGACGCTCGAGCCAGTGTGACCTTTTTTAAATCTCCAGCGAAAATGGAGGTGTATTGCTTTCTTCAACTATGGCCCCTGCTCCCTAAAAGACCATTCCATAATTATTAAAAAAAAACAAACTTGGCTTTTCAATTAATACATTTTCAGAAACAACAAAATGACAAAGAGTGTGGGAGATCTGTACCTTTACCATTTTCCTAAATGGCATTACAATGGCAGGATTGCAAATAAATCGTTCAGTTGCTCTGCACAGCTCACAGCAAATTCTAGTAAATGCTCCTGGGAGTGAGCTGCATTGAATAGTAAAAAATAGCATAGTTGCTTTCTAGTTCTGCATAGGACAATTTGGTGAACTGTTATGTAAAACTCTGCTCTAAAGGAAAATGTTACAATGATTCTTTTGGAGACACACACAGACTTTGACAAAGAACATAAATGGGCTTTGGAAAGATCTCCACAGCTAAGACCTTTTGTGCATTAGGTCATTTGAGGGGTTTACACACAAACACTTAATATGGAAGAAAGCCCAGAAATTCCTCAGAATTATAGGTGAATGGTATCAAGAGAACAAAAGGAGCCTTGAAATCCCACCTAGCTGACTAACTAAATTTTCTTTTCCACACAGGCCACTGCAAACTCTAGTTGCCAGAGCCTGTCTTTTTCTGTCATGGAGCCAGATGACTCTTGTGGAACAAAGAGGGCTTTCACGATTATGAATTTGGACACAATTGTCATATAGTGCCAAAAGGTTAAAGCAAGTTCTCTGGGGAAAGCCTGGTACCTTTTCAGAGCAATCCTCAGGCTTCATTAATGAGGGAGAGAGGCGGGGAAGAATTTTAACCTTGTTCTCTCAGATCCTACATATGTCATAGATTCACATGTGTCATTCATGCTGTATCTGGAAAAGGTTCTGAGGCATAGACGAGACATGATGGAGTAAAGGGAGGGCTGGAAAGCGTCCAAGGAAAGATTATTTTTCCTATCTTAACAGGTACCACATAGACCCATGTAGAAGCCAGGTCCTTAAGAAACGGAGCCTCACCTGCATTTTCTGATTGTCCACTTTATCAGGAAACTTCCCTGTGTACCATATAGAAAATAGCAGCTTATTTCCTCTTTTGTAATGTATATCATATATATAGTCAATAGGATACGTCATCTGGACCACTTGTTTGAGCTTTCTTTATCCAGTGACAGTTTCACAAGGTGAGACAACAAAATGAGAAGATTACAAAGCCTCATCTCGCTGCATAAATCTACTGTCAACCCATTCCAAAGACTCTCTTACTGAAAATGGAATTGGTTACTATTAAAAGCCACCAAACAGCACAGAGATCTTCAGGAATGGGTGGGTAGTATAAAAATAGTTGTTAAGTACAGTGCGGGTTCTTTTTAGGGGATAATATTTGGTTAAGGTACAACAGGGGAATTTTGTTAAGAGAGTTGGACTTCTCAGGTCACTCCTTTGAAGGGCTGAGAGATACTCATTTTAGCACGTTATTTTAAGACAAAAGAGGCTTCCCATTACATTATACACAGGAAATTCTCTTCAAGTTCCTATTCAAGTTCTACCAAGAGCAGGATTTTTTTCTTTTCTTTCTATCTAGGACAAAAATAATTATAGATCCTTTTCACTGATTCATAAATCAGAAATGAAGTTACAGCAATCTCCTTAGTTTCTATGATACGTCTCCTCCATCTGCTACACAGGAATGTCCTATGCATTATGTACTTTATGAACCCATTATAATGGAATGTTCTTCTTCTACAGGCATAGCACCATATGTTGAAGCCTTTGATAGGCTGCTGAATGGAAGTGTTGCTGAGTTTCTCAGGTACAGCAAAATTCTTGAAGGTGATGTGAAGACACATGTAAGTATTTACTCAGATTTTCCTATGATGATACCAGTGTACAATTCTTGGAATCTGTGTGATCAGCCTTGATTTCTGATAAGAGGAAAATCTTGTAGTAGTGATAGCCTGGCATAACACACTGGGTACAGTTGGTTTGGGAAGGGCACAAGGTTGTATGGATTCATAAGAAGAGATTGCCTGCCTTCTAAGCACCAAATTTGAGCACCATAGAATGCAAACTTTATAAATATTCTCATTCACAAGCAATTTGAATAGTTTTGTTGGCTGCTAAGCTCTTTGCAGGACAGGAACACAGTTAAGAACATGTGCCAACAAATTAGTAGCAAACAACAGGTGGGCCCAAGCAGTGATAACTTCCTGTAGTTGTTTTCTAGTGTGTCATCATTCCAATTAATATAGAGATTTTTTTTCTGATTGGTTGTTTTTATTACTCACATCTCTTTCATTTGTAACAATGTAGCAAACTAAAAAATGATTCAGCCATTTAAATGCCCCTTTTTGAAAAACTATGTTATAGCAAGGAAGTACATTTTCATGATGACAATACTTTCTAACCTTATGATCTTAACCTTGTGATCAGAACTTATTTGTGTCATTTTATTTTTTTAAGCCGGTCTTCCCTAAAATGGATGGTGATAGAATTGACAAAGTATGGACTCATCTTACCAACAGCTTTCCAATATACATTAGGGGGAAAAAACCAAAACCATATCCCCCACACAAAAAGCTGAGGTCACTGTGGGCTGGATCTGAAGGAGTGTGAAGCTTTTGACTTTTCTAGTAGTTCCATGCCATCAGACCTTCCTCTGTGTGTACGGTTCCCAGTTGATTGCTGCTCTATGTAACAAACACTGCAGCCAGAAAAACATGCAGTCCTACAAGCTCCTGAGATTCATGTTGCAAGGCCAACATAAATATTCTTCAGGACAACCAAAGCAACCAGTCTACTTACAGAGAAAGATGACTGGATTATTCCATGATCTGTGTTTTTTTCTGTGGTGTTACATGTTCTGGTTTGTAGGACACAGTTTCTGACCTAGTTAGGCCTAGAAAACAGGAGGGAGTAAGGAGACCAAGCAATTCTAGAGGATCTTTGTGTTTCTAAGGAAATGCTGTACTCCCTTTTTATTTGAAAAAGCCTAGACAATTATACTGTAAGCTACAATATATGTATTTTGTTCTTCAGAGAAACTAGGGGAAAATTAATAAATGAGATGTTGGGGGGTTGGAGGAAGAATTATGAACCTAGCCTAACCAGAGAATTGCTCCCTGGATTGATTCTAGCTTGGTTTTTACATTCGTTAAACATCATTATTTTGCAGCTGGCTTCTCAACATTTTAGATCTGAGTGATACAAAAATAGCCTTGCTACCAGTACTAAGCAGGGAAAGGGATTGCATTTAACATTCTAAATTGCTAAACCCTTTTTAATGTACACTATCTGTAAATGTTTAAATAATTAAATCTGTAAGTGTATTAATTTATGCATTTGTCACTATTTCATACTCATAATTGAGCCCATATAAAAGATTATTAATAATTTGTCAGCCAAGTCTGTGGACAGTCCCTAGCATATTGTTGATAGCGTAATGCAAGCTGTGATACTGAGTATTTGTTAGTGCTATGAGCTTAGACATTGCATTAGCTTTCCTTACATAAAGAAACTGGTGATTCTGATTGCAGCCTACTAAATATTCTGAAATCTTAGATTCTGAATTTACAACATGGAGCAGACTGTGGTTACCTTATGCTCATGCTTATCACTGAAGCAACATCTGTGGTTTACCTTAACAAGTGGAACAAGGAGTATTTTTCTTCTGGGTGTCTTATAGACCATGTGTCCTCAGCATTATACTTGCAGCTGCTGTCTCTTTCCCATAATGAGCTGAAGGGAAGGTTGTATTTTATTTCAAAAAACACCTGCTGCCTTGAAAAACCTCACATACCTGACAGACCAGAATGGTAATATGAGAGAAAGAGAGACTTCATATTATGCTAAAGAAATGAGGGATTTAACATGATGTGTTTCATGCTGATGGCTGTTAACGATTGTGTGGTTTGTGTGCCTGGCAAAAGGAAGAATACAGACATAGCTGGTATCTGTTGGGCAGCCCCATTCCTATTTTTTCAGCATGCTGTACTCTAAAAAGTCTGTTGAAAGAGACCAAAACAAACCATAAAAAAGAACTAATAGCTAGCTTCTGTCTCTGTTAAACACAGCAGCACAGTGGATTTTACAAAGATTAGTTTATCAGAGTTCTGCTTAGGCTCAATCTTGAAAGCAACATATTTCTCATTCAAATTACAGTACATATCATGGCGAATCTCTGAGGTCAACTGCACTGAAGAAATGAACCACTTTTTAAAAGACAGGGAGAATGGTTAGACTTTTACATACTCTATTTAAAACAAATTACCCTTAACATCTAAGCTAAGATCTTTTCCCTGTTCTGTCTCTGTGGAATAAAGATCTGGTGATTATATGGATATTTCTATGAAATGCGAAGTCCCCTACAGGCACAGATTTTATGAAACCAGTTTCTGCTGTTCATGTCATAACTGTAGAGCATGTGAAGTCAGCGAGAGAGTGAGTGTGGCCAGGACTGCTACCGACCAGCTGTCTTTGGCCTGACATACCAGTGTCTTGGAGGCTGTCACCAACTATTACAGGTTATAGCAGTCCTGAAGCTGACTCACCATATGTGCCAACACCAAACCATCCTTCTGTCAGAATGAGGGAAATTCAAAATCAGTATAAAACAGATTGTGACTCTGCAGCATAGGCCATGAATCCAGCACTGCAGAAAATGTGTTAAGGATGACAAAGAGCTGCTTGTGGAAGACATAGTCTACCTTTAGATTGTGTCCCAGTGAGGAAGCTGGTCAAGCAGGTTTGATGGGCTCTTTGCCTTGTCAAAGCAAAACAAGCAAGACTTTAGAAGGCCAAGAAGCAAGCTTTTTGTAATGTGTTCATTATGAGCTTTTTCACGTCATTTTTGTTTATGCGCTATCTCAAGTGGTGGAGTACTTTGGCTTGAGTTTGAATAATGTACCAGATGAGACATCACGATAGGAAGAGAATGTACTGGTTCTACAAGAGAAGGATAGATAACCTCACATTTCCATATTTTAGTATTTTATGTGGTACAGAGCAGAGCATAATTACAGCCTTCTGTCAAACACATAAGCTAATACTTGCCTTTTTTTAAAATGTGTATTTGTAAAAATCTTTTAACCTCCCAACCCCACCAGTTGAAAGAACAGATTGTCTGTGTGATTCATTTATGTTCCCTCTTCTCTCATCCAAGATATTTATCTTGGAATGGAAAACTATGAAAATATGGATGCCTTTTCCCTCCTCTCTTCCATCAGCTTCCAGCTGCTGAAATGCAGAGCTCAAGACAGGGTCTCAAACAGCTTGGAGCATTCAGAAATGAAGTGGTTGTTGGTTCACTTGCTCCTTACTGGAAGAGAGTTTAGATGCAATCCATTACATGTATGATTGTATGAACAAGGTAGCACAGAGAAGTAATTCGCAGCACGTTATCCAATCTGCAGGAGTTCTCTGTGTGCATGCACTGGTTTCTTATCATGGTGAGCAGAGAAAGCAATGTCCACTCTATGAATGTCGTATGCATGTACTCAGAGAGTTTCTTTTCCTTATCTATTACATGAAAGCAGTGACATTCTTCTGTTCTTCTTCCCAGTAAAGTCCACGTAAATATAAACAAAGAGCTGAAAGCAGGAGATATGTTTTATGAGGTATGTATGTGCTTTGCAAAGTGCCACTCTGGTTTGGACTGTCAGTGAAGTTACAAAATCCTGCCTTCCTCTTTTTTTTTCCAAAGAGTAGTTATGACACATGAAATAGCTGCATGTTGTCTTTTCGTGTAAGAGATGCTGAAGAATTAGTCGATGATGTTCATAGCCCTGAACTTCGAACAGGATGTGCTGCTGTCTGTGCTACACCAAAAAAAACCACTTTTGCACTTTATCTTAGCTAATCTAAATGCAGACTATCAAACCCATTATTTGACTGATTCCTCATTAACAAGGCAATTTGCTTACAGGGCAACAGAATCCACAAGTGTATTCTCGTGTTCATCTTTTGTGCTCAGAGGCTGTGCGGTTTTAGGCATTGTGTTGAAAGTTGAATTAGAGCTCAGAGAGGAGGATGATGTCAACATGCCCAAAGAGAAGCTTGCTGTCAGGCTGCCTTTGCATTTCTGTGAGAGGTATTTTCTGCCACATGGAATAAACACCAAACCAAGGTGCTGCTTCAGGACTGGGAAAAATGGAATACATAAAAAAGTATAAAAAGACAGATATTTTTGACAGCATACAAAGTGCACTCAGCTGAGAGAAAGAATCTTAAGTGTAGAAAATGGTAGTGCTGTCCATCAGAAGGGAAAGCCAAATCAAATCAAATCAAATCATCAACCTTGGAAATCTGTCAATGTTAAAGTTGATTTTGTAATGCTAATTCAGCTGTGATTCTCACCCTATATATGTACTACAAGATACTTCATAACATAAGCAATAAAGAATGTTCACTTTAATAGGAGAAGAAAGATGGAAATGCAATATATACAGTCTAGCCAAGAGACTAATTTGAAGGTTAGTTTAGAAAAAACCTGACATTTCTAAGAGTTTTACAATCTTTGATTGCTCTGTTCCGGAGGACAACTTCCCATATGGCCTAGGGAGTGAATCTGGCTTTCAAAACAAGGATTTATTGAGTCAGGTGCAGTGGTGTGCAGACATGTTTGCACCTGTTGGACTGTAAGACACCTGTTTGGGAATAAAGATGGCTCCTGAGCATGAAGGACCTGTCCATTTCCTGTCTAGAACAACACCCCCTGAAGGAGTGGGAGTTTTTCCAATAATTTTGATGGGACCTGGATCAGGCTGTTAGTTTCTTGACACTGACATTGAAGTATATACCACCTGTTTTTCTTATTGTTTAAAAAGGCAAGGAAGAGACAAAAGTCAAACAGACAGTATCAAAAAATAAATGCCATGGTGGCCAGTACTGGGCATTTAGTTGTGTATTGCTGGCACAAGAAACATGCACCTGTAAATTTAGGAGGGATGGTGGTGGGAATATATAATGAGAACATTCCTTATGGCATTTCCTCAGAAACATAAGAAAGCAGAAATACAAGCACTCAAGGACGTCAAGAGTTAGTCATAACCTGTTTTCATGGGATTTCTTTGCATATGGAGTAGTTCCTGACTTAATCCATAAGCAGTTGATTTCAAAGTAGGGCAGCTGATCAGGGACCATTATTGACCATTTTAGAGTAAGGTCTAAAACTATTGCCCCCTAAAAAGGACTATTATGTGTGCATGTTATGTGTGTATGGTTACCCAGTACAACGGGATTTTCTGATCTCCCAAGGATGCTAGAAAAAGATATCAGAATTATTTGAGTGGGAAACTTTATATGCAGTGCAAAAACAAAGAAAAATCCATCATGTTTGCCCAAGAAAATGTTAGATAAGTTGCTCTTAAGAAAAAAAAATCTGGTCATAAAGGGTTCTTTAATTGACCAGATGAATTCAGAATAATATTCAGTGTTCAGGCTAGATATAAGGTCCATGTTTTACCAATCAATTTACTTAATGAGTGGAGCAATTAATCAAGGCATACATTATATTTTTGGCCATTTGAAGTCAAAGTCAGAACTGATCATATGCTTTAGCTCATGCTGATTTTGCTATCCTCTGTAAATTTTTTTCATTGAAGCCCTTTAAGAGAGTGTTTGAGTCAACTGGCAGGAATACAGTTTTTCTTGGTGGTTTTCCAGGAGAAGCAGTGTACAGACCAGAGGCATAAGTGTTCCACAAGTTGAAAACCACTGCATCAGCTTAACCAGAAATCATAAGGTGATAAAATTACATGGCTAAAAGAGCGAGCTAAATCACTGCTAGCTTTAGAGTGTGAACCACCTGCACTCACAGCCACAAATACAGTGTGAGCGTGTTTCCACGAGCCTGTTGCGAAGCCATTGCCTAGGACACTTGCTAGTGTAAAGTCAGGAGAAAACTTATTAGGGAGGGTTAGGGAAATGCGGAGCTGGCACAGACCTGAGATCCATGAGGAAGCCTTGGTAAGGTAATCAGACTTTTCTCTCTGTTTTAAAGCAGTCCAGGATCTAGAGGGCATAGGTGGCAGTCATCTCAGGCACTCAGCCTCGCAACAGTGAGGTGTGTGGTTCTCACAGCAGTAATTTCTACTGAACCACTGCCAAGTTACACTATCTTGATCCATCAGAAAAGCCAAGACAGCATCCTTGCTGTTGTAATCAGCATGAACCTTTTGTGACCAAAAATTCTTTTTACTGGTGCCCGTAGTTCTTATTTCTCTGGTGAAAATTCTGAGTTGGAGTAGTAACGTAATTTAAACCCATTTGTTTCAAGCTGAGAAATAGACATCATGAAAGCTTTTTTTTTCCCCATTTTTTTCTGTTTTGGGACGTATGCTTGAATGATGTCATTTGTTGGTACAGGCTATCAGTAAGTCTTTTATTAATTTTTGGTCTCATTCTTTCTGAAGAGCACATGTACACTCTTTTCACTCATCTGCCTCCCCAGCCCTGACCTGCTTTTATTTTGCTAGTTGGTGGTTGCAACTGTTTTGAGTGTATAGAAATGCTGGGCTTGGAAACTGAGAAAGCCGTTCATTGTCATCAGCAAAAAACCAAACAATGAGCTCAGAATCTGGCTCTTCAGTCAGTTTCTAGTAAAAAGGAGTTCAGTGAATAATGAGAATTAAGCCACAAGGGAAACCAGTGTGCGGTTTGAATGTTGTTTTAAATAAGCTGGGAGTGCTGTCAGGAGTGATGAGGGTATAATGTGGCCACAAATGTGCATTGCCTCTTTTTATCCAGTATGAATTGCATGATCAATATGGTCACATTTCTGAATGTTGAAGAATCCATTAGGATAGATTAAACCATGTCACTGTCACTGCTAACTTCTTTTAGTCTACTGACACCCGTAAATTGAACATTTCCACATATTTCCACATTTAATCTGAACTGCAAAGCAGTTTAAGTATTGGTGCATAGTTTCATAAGTTCAATTATGTGTTTTACTTCAAATCCCAGAGATACAGTAAAAAGACTCATTTAGGATCTTTATGTAGAACTTTGGGGCTGAAATACCTCTTTCATGTTGCTTTAATACATGTTCTACTTAAAAAACAGAATCTTAGTTCAGATCTGTTTTACAATCATATCCTTGCCTTTCAGAGAGGCTGAGGCTCCCTCTTCAAGTCCATGTAGGCTTTTGTTATTTAGCACCTCTGAAAAGGAAAATATGGTTCAGGTGGGAAGAAATATTAAATATTATTATGGATGTTTGAGCTTTAGGTTTTGAACTTACTTCCATGTTAGCAAATTTTGGTTGGGGGCCTGGGATTCTTTCAAGGTGATAAAAGTGGAAGTGAATTTACAAGGAGACAAGTTCTGGCACTTTCAGCCTTTGAGTTGCTTGCAGGGAGCTCAGTGGGACTACTTGCAGAGTGAGGTATGTGGGCAATGTCTTGAAGCGCATGAGAGGCAGAACATACAAAAATTCTTTTCAATAAAAGAACCTATTTCTCCAAGCTTTCTCTCTAAAGATAGATTTCTTAGAAATTAGTGGGTCTCCAGTCTTTATTAGGCAACTTGGTATTTGTCAGACAGAGAAAGTCAAGAAGTCAGTTCTTCAGAAGGGTGCTCATTGAACACTGCTAGAGGAATGTTTATTAAGTAATACCTCAAGAAGTGCTGTAACCTTTTTAGTTTACAGAGAGGAACTTCTGAACTTCCTAGAACTTGTATTTGTTAAATCAGGGACACATGAATGACATCCTAAGGCCTGTGAAATTGTAGTCTTTCCTGAAATTTCCTTAGTATGGATTTGCGCCTTCCCTGAGAAGGGCTTCTGACAGAATAGCTGTTGATAGAGAGTGGGGCTGCTTAGCAGCAGCCTCCAGGGCAAAACAGTCCATCAGAGAAATAACCAGAGTGCCTGCATCCAGCACAGCAAAAGCGTGTTTGTGCAGATCACAATGAGACCTGCACGCCCCGAGATCTCTGCGGTTCTTTCATGTGCTGGCTTACAGGATATGTTCCATGGAGGAAATGAAGGTTTGCTTTTCCTCAGGGAAGTGAGGTCTTTCCACAAATAGTTCTTCAACACTGGCAACAGGGTTCTCCAAAGAATTCTGAGCTCAGATGTTCATGGGGGAAAAAAGGCACCTGAATTTTAAAAACTGTTCATCTTGATAAAAACAAAGTTAGGACTTCATCACTTCAGACCTTGTATGTAGTTCCTGTTTATTTAAAGAAGTAATGCACATTTTCAGAGATGCATAATGTAGCTCAAGGTAACAGAAGAAACTAGAAGCTTCGAAGGGCTGCGAAACTCCAATGTACCCCACTTTCTGTTCTTCAGTGAAATCCTGAACTGAGCTGCTTTCCCTTTGCCATATCTTTTGGAAAAACCTGCTTGTTTTGGTAGGCTAGTCAGGATGAAGAGCTGTAAGAGCTCTCTCAGGAACTCTGTGGCCAACTTCCTCCCTATGCAGGTTGGGGTGCTTTCTGTCTACTCTCCCTAATGCAGGTTACCCAAAAAAATTACCATTTTGTTATGGCATAACCTTTGACATGTGATACAAAGAATATTCATGTAATGTTTTTACTTAAATGTATTCCCCCTGGAAAAGCCTTTTACCTCAGGAGTCCTAGGTTATTTAACAAGTTTGAGGAAGGTCAAATCCCGCTTATCACTGATTGCTGTTACTCATACCCTAATGTGCATAAAATATAGTCCTTGGTTATTAGAAGCTCCAGCCAACAATGGTGGCCTGGTATAGATTTTAGTGATGTTTCCTCTGCACTGGAGAGAAGCCATTTTTTCTTACGGTGGTATTATACTTGTTTTTAAAATGTTTGGCTCTTTTTGTCCATTGTTTGTTTCTGTGATGATCACTAATTGCATATTACAGAGGCAGAGAATGAGAGCTCAAATCCCACACAGCTGACAAATAATTCTGTGGCTGAGAAGCACCAGGGATCAGGTGATTACACCTAGATCAGGTGCTGCAATGTGACAACAGCAACTTCTACTGATGAGGAGGCCTTTAAATATAGATCATGACTGTGTACTGTGCAGTGAGCTGGCTTGGAAATCTCCAGTAGGTGACTTGGCCCTTTGCAGAAGACAGCAGTCCGCAATGGGAATGGCAGACTTGAATTCTTGAACATTTTCAAACCTGCTCAGAAAAAAAAAAAGGTGCTGAAAAACCCCTAACACTTTAATTTGTAAATAGAGCACACCTGGAGTGGACTTTTTATTTTTGCACACAATTTGCATCATTTTCTCTGCCAAATCTTCTGGAATCACTAACTATCAGTACATTACATCTCTTTTTGGACATTCTGTGTAAATGTTGAAATGAACAGACGTCAAGAGAGTTGCAGATTTTTGGCTGTTGTCAAAGAGGTTCTTGAAGAATCTGCGAATCTGGAAGACAAAAGGCAGCCTGAGCTTTAGGAGAGCATCACCTAATCAGCAGCTTTGATCTGGCCTTGTTCTTCCTCTCTTATGGGTGGCAAAGGTTATTTGAGATGTTTTTGGAGAATATGATCTCCTATTGCTTCACTTGGCAGTAATAAGTAGCTGCAATGGTCGTAAAGCAAAATATTTATATCTGTTCGAAACAGTGACAGATGAACAAAATAATTGACTGTTTCTGCTGCTAATATTAATAATTAATTAATTAACAAATCTGACATTTAAATAGTATTCATTAGGTTTTAAAGTTAACAGTCCCTTGAAATCGGTCAGAGAGACACATGTCATTCAAAATTGAGAGCATTTAGAGGAAATTCTGGAACACTGTAGCATACTTTATTGATGCAAAAGGTGCAGAACATGTATATTCTTCACCCAAGGCAACTATATTGTAATTAGTGTGAAAACAACTGTGGTGGCTTTACTCCAGTTCCCTTTACTCCAGTTCATCTGTACAGTTCGTGTTTCAAATGGAGAAATAAAATGGCAGCAACAATTTACCCTAAACAATTCCATCTGTCTTACATCATTAATTAGCACTGGAAGATCTTTAAGAACAGTATGGTTTGAGCTCCACCAGAGGTAAGACTCTTGAGTGGTTTCAGTCACAGTAAAGCTTACTAAAAAGTAAAGTTAATGAACTGAAATACTGATGCTACTCTGAAACAAGTAATATTGACCAGTACTGTGCACAGTTACATGACACAGTGTTTAATACACTGGCAGATATAAACACGCAGAGAGACCAGCACCAAAAGAATTGATAGCACTGGTTGATACTGTACAGGCAATAGCAATGCTGAGAAATTTTAACAAAAATTCCCTAATATAGACATAGCCATGAAGGCTGAAGAACACCAAAAAACCCCAGTATAGGGGACAGCTGATTGGTGGTAGTCAATGTATCTGTCTGAAAATAGAAAAGAAGATATCTCAGGTGGTGTCTGGTTCTGTCAAAACCAATGGCAAATCTCCCACTGACTTCAGTTTTGACTTGAATTTCAACCCCGTTTTCTTCAGGGACCAGTAAGAGGAAGGTGACAGTTTTTTTCTTTTTTTACTTTTCATTTTCCAGAATAAAAAGTGCTTTATTTGGACAACTGCCAGTGACTCCTTAGCAGTTGTCCAGTTTTTAAAAAATCTGTATCAGCCAATTATCTGTTCAAAATAAATACTGTCTCTTTAGCTGGCCTGGATAGTTTCTATGGCAGCCCCATCTTAATTTAAACTCCGTTCTTTTTCCATTTCTTTCCTCTCCCTTCAAACCACCAGCCACTTCACCACTTCACTTTGAAGAGGCTTTTGAAAGCAATATGTAAAAGACAAACTGTGTCTCTTCCTCTGGCAGTGCTGTCCATTTTAGAGAAAGGTTGGGGTCAATGAAGCTCCATCTGTAGTTGTCATTTGCTTTCAGTCATTTTGTCTTTTGCTAGATACAAGAGACCCATAATTATTTCTGCAGAAACTGCATTTTGAACTCAGGACCACTAAATCCCATTTCTTTTCCCTTGTGTCCTCTTTACTATGTAGAAGTGTATTTTGATTTGCTAATCATCTCTGTTAATGTTAGCATGTATATATATGCAGATGAGTAATATTCTCCAACAACAGAAGTCCAGTGGATTCTGATATTTACAATGTGCTTTTAAATGTTATGACTCTGAGGAAATATGGTATTAAATACAATAGCATTTTACAAATTTAATATTATAAAGTCAGTAGGGTAATTTTAGTGACTAAATTTCATTAGGAAATCCTATGTTTGTTTCTCTTACTTCTATTTAGTTTTATTATTTTTTTTCAACTAGTGAGTTTACTTGTAACTTGAGATCTGAGTCCATATGCCTATTTGTTCTTGTAGCTTGCTTGGCACATAAATAATGTTTGCATTTATCGGTACTTGGAAACCAGAGTGATGGTCAACTTAGATTGAACAGAACATTTAAAATGAGAAAGAGGCAGATCCTAAAACCAGACGTGCTCTGTAGAACTGAACTTTGCCAAAGTAAACTGGTAGTTTAAAATTCAGGTCCAGTTCACCTACATCTACTCAGTTTGAAACAGTGCAAGTTTGAGTGGAATTTGTACTCATGCTCCTTCACACGGGTCAGCAGTGTTGTCTTCATTAGCCATCTCTCACAGAGCCTCTGGCAATTTTTGAAGCAGTGGCTTCTGACAAATATCAGAAGTTGGTATTATGTTATGACAGAGAAGGTTAAACCAGTTGCTATTTAAAATGCTATTTCTAAACACACATGATTCCTCCATTAACTTCTGCAGGCTTAATTGAGAAGAGGCCAGTCCATGCTGTTACTGCAGTGGTAACAGAGAGGTCACTCACTGTAGTCAGCCATGGGTTTCCGCAAGCATGGAATTGGGCTGTCGTGGCATTACATGTCAAACTTTTGCTCTTCCAGCCATATCAGTCACCTGAGTCAGCTGTCAAACACACCTGAGGTGAAGGATTAATATGCCTTGTTCCACATTTTACCAGTGGGGAAATTGGGGTGGTGAATGGAATGCCTCATGGTCCTGGCATTCAGGTCCGAAGTCACAGCCGTCTCCTCCAGCCTCTAGAACAAATTGCTAAAAGCAGAGTAGGAAATGCTTTGATTCCTTCAAAATATTCACCTCAGCTGAGGAACCTGTCTGATGATTGATGTGTCTGTGTATAATCCCAAGAATGCCGAAAGGATTACCCAAAGTTTTTAGATGTCAATTATTTGTTGCTCCAAAATGGTTTTGTCTGCAGATAGATGTGTGCGAGTTGGTGGTGTACTCTACTCTGATAAATTTACTCAGGATTTCTATCTATTTTTGACACTCAGGCTTCATTACTATAATTGAATATAACTGAAAGAGTTTCAGCTGATTTGTTCTATGATAGTCTTTTGTCTGAGCCGCGCAGGTTGTTGAGAAAGATCCCCTCTGGTGCATTTTCACTCATTAGTCTTCACTGGTTTTGGGGGGGGTCTCATGAAAGAGTTACCTCTCTCTGTAAGTGTAGTGCTGCCTGCTTAGTTACACAGCTTGGCTACTAAGCCCGAGAAGGTAACAATGAAGTGTCACATTTGAAAGGCTACAAGAAAAAATCGGAATGGTGATAGACTGAACTAATACATTCTTAATGAGAAGAAGCTCTTCTATTGCTTTGAAGGGGTGCAGGGAAAGAAGTACGGCATGCTCAGAAGCAGTAAAACTCTGAAAGCTGCTTTTAATGCTGTTGCAGAAAGAAGGAAGTCACTGTGGCAGAACTCATATAAAATTCATCTTGTAAAATGCAAATACTGTGTTAGCACAATCCTTTGATTGAGATTTACATTCAAAGGTGAGAGATCTGGCTGCTCTGCTCCCTACACAATTAAAAGCTTTTGTGACTGGATAAATTTTGGACACATAGCACAAGCCTTGCCATCAATATATAGTCCACTGACAACTGAATATTTCAAACATCTTGAAATAAATTTTGGATAATAAAAAAATGCAAAAAGCCACCGTTTAAATGTAGCACAGGTAACTCAAAAGAATGTTACCTATGGCTTGTGTGTCCTCAATAGCACAAGATTTCTTAAAGACAGTTCCCAGACATTTTTGAGAAAGTGGCCTTGGCCACCCTCTGCAGTAGAGAAGGGGGAGTGATACAATTCTGGAGGAGAAATGAATCCTGGCTCCACATCCAACAACAGTTTTCTCACACATATGAGGCATTGTCAAGAAATGTCAGTCTTTTAGGAACATCAATGTGTATCATCCAACAGTCTGTCTCCACCTCTGATCAAATTCCAGTGCTTCATCAAAAAGAAATTAACAATGAGACAAGAAACCAGTTGTTACTTTGTACTCAGAGTGGAGAAAAAAATCCTCTTCAGCCTCCATAGTGACCACTGGGATCCCAAAAGTGTGTATGTAATGCAGTGCAGACAAAGTGCCAGACAGACACATTTTTCAAACCTCATTGCTGTTACAGCTCAGTATGTGTTCAAGAACTCAATAAACAATCTTAACTTTCTGTATCTAAGGACTCTTTGCTTATGTTTATGCTCTGTTTGATCAGCATTTAAAGCTTTGTCTTAAAATAGTGCTTCCTCTTTAGAGGAATTTGAAAGATTCCTTCTGAACTTCACTTTTTGGATTGTTGGAAATCTTATAAATTTGAGACCATGTTTACTCCTGGCCCAGTTTTCAGACCTGTGATTATGTGCTGACACTACGTTTTCTTCATTCTCTAATATTTGCATTGTCTATGAGAAAGAATTGTCATATTCCTCAGCCACTGTCTTGCTAAGAAAAATAAGTGAAACTCAGATTCTATCTTTGTAGGACAGATATTCATTGCTTTAAAAATCCAAGTAGGTTGTCTCAGCATCAACTCTGATTTAAGATCATCTTTTTTAACACAGGTGACCGTGTTAATTCTGTGCACAGAATTTCAGAGGAGATTCTCTCCAATGGTACTAACACTTCTGTAGATCTACTAAAAATACTTTGCCACATCCATTGTAGAACTGCATAAGCTCTTTTCAAAAGCTGCCTTCCTGGCTTTTATACTTCTATTTTTCAGTCTTCAGCATTTCCAATTAATCAATTTCATGTTTCATCCAGAATTATGCATTGTTTTAAAGGGGCAGCAGCAAAATTTTGTCCAGTCCATATTATCTGTGCCAACAAAATTGTCTTACTCTTCTCAAGTGATGAATGAGTCCTTCTTGATCGTGTTAAAACCTCCTAACTTTGGTTGCCCATTAAATTTATGAGGGCACACCTAGTTCTTGCTCTTATGATACTAAATAAACCTATTGACTGCCCCTAAAACTAATCTCTGAGAAACACAACCAGCAACTTTCCTCCTCTCAAGTAACACCATCTGTAATATACTTTATTATTGCTTCTGCTTTTCCAGCTTCTTATCCAACTGAAGAATTTTAATACTAGTTTGTGTTACTTCCACTCAAAGTAGAAGTTTCCTGTGAGGACCCATAATAAGCATTTTATATGATACCCAAATATACTAGATCCAGCACATTATCCTTGTCTAAGAAACAAAGTAAGGATTTCAACCACAGGTAATCCCATTGTAATTTCTTCTGGTTTTAATTTTCATGTGTTTTAATCACTTGTTTCAAATCTCATTTAAATGTTCATGGTGCTGAAGTCAAGCTAACAGTCGTGATATCAGTTGACATAACTTCCCTCCCTCTTCTTGGGCATATTTGCCCAATCTGTCATTGCATATTTCTGTCATCTAGTACTATCTCCAAACGATATATATTTAAAATCTTTACTGCTTGTGCTTCCATCTGCCAGCATCTTCAGTAGTCTAGAAAAAAGATAATATGGACCCAGTGATTCTGTCACACTGAGCTACGTATATTTGACTTCCTTTTCAAATGATGTAATTCCCATTGATTTGCCATCATTCTCCTTAGCTGTCCTTTCAATATCTTCATGTACATCAACTTCCTTGAAATTGGGGAAGAGCATTTTATTCAGCAGCAGATCATCTATACATCAAAAATAATATAGATATGCCCAACTTGCCCTTCAGAGCAGTGTCAGGGCCTCACTTCATTGCTTTATTTCTTTATTATTCTAGTAGCTAAAAAATATGTCTTTGTTTTACTTTCCCGTGCAAGGTACGGTTCAACAAAGCCTTTATCCATCATTCCTTTACTTGTATGTGTTATAAGGCCTGAAAAGAAGTTCTGCTTGATAATCCAGGCCTCCTCTCACTCTTTGAGGGTTTTGTACCTATTCTTAGTACATTGCTTTCATTATTTGTTCATTTAGAGATTCTGACCCTCTCCTACAATTTCTCCCTCCTGCCCAGTGCACACAGATTATTTCCATTCTCAATGTAAGTCCATTCTCTCCTGCATTCAAATCATTAAGTTCCTTAGGCCAATCATCTTCTTTCACTGATTTTTCTATTTTCTAAAAGTTTGCCTTATACCAAGCCTTAGTTACAGATCTATTTTCTTCCATCTTGCAATTTAAGAAGCACTGAATTCATTCATAATCACTTCCTCCTCAGGAACATCAGGTTTTTTTCAGCTGTTTTACAAGGTTCTCCTCACACTCACAAAAAAAACCCTAAGCTTAAAATAACCCACACTTTGTTGTCTTATGAATTTTTGTACCAAAAAACCAGTCATCTGAAATGTCTGAGAATATCTAAACCTTGCTATTATTGACAGTATTTATGTCTCTGGAAAATTTAAGTTTCCCCTATTATTTATTTCTTTATCTATTTATAGAGATGATTACAGCTTTCCAAATCTCAGCCTGTCAGACCATATTATCCCATTCTCCCCAAATACTGTCCAAGCTGGGTCTCTTTTACAATCTTCCTTGCAGTGACTTTCATCCTAACAGATTATGTTTTATTCATGCCATCACATTTTAAGATGAATAAACACAATTTGGCTGTTTTACTTTGCTATAACATAAAATTTCCTGACTTTTATGTATTTTAAGTTGCATCCACATAAACCTGCGTGTATCATTTCCTTGTTTTCTTTTTAGATTGAAAAAACCCCAAGGAAAAACAGTGTGAGCTTCCCCACCCTTTCACAAAGTGATCATAAATGTACCTATTCATATTAGATTAACTTAACAGCATTTGGTTTGGTTTGTTTTTTATTTAGCAATATATACTAGTTATGAATAATTCTTTTCTATACCAGTAATGCTTTCTCTTAGTCACTACTCATCCACCTGGAGGAGGTAGAGGTGACACTGAAATACCGATTCTAATCAATGTGTATCATTCAGAATGTACAGAAAATGTGTAGGGTTCAGATAAACAAAAAAGACCAGAAATTTGAACATTAGGAAACACCGAGGAGTGTAGAAATTTATCACCCATCCACACTGGTAACATGTCAGCGTGCTGTCAGGTGCAGCTTTAACCCAAATTCTAGAGCTCTGTGAGTGGAAAACTGCCCAAAAACCTTCAGCCACCATCTCTCATGGCCATCGATCTTAAGAGTCTGCCCACAGATCACAGGGAAGGAATGAATTACAACATAGTCCCTCAGCAAATGTGCCAAGCTCAACTCATCCTAAACATCACCACAGCCTAAGCTGCAGTTCAACACAAAGCTTGCAGGTTGCTGTTCCCAGGGGTAATAAGTTCTTGCCATGCTCTTGGGTATAAGCCCCACGATTAAAATGCCTAGATGTACTGTGAAGTGTTAAAATTAAGTCCTCCTGTGACTAAGCGTAGGAATTATAACTAAAAGCCTGCTTAACAATGCATTTTATTTCCTCTCTGAAGATGATAGGGAATTTAACCTTAGGCGTAAAAAAAAAGTACGGCTAAGCTAGTACTTTAATACATTTCTTCCAGTCAGTGTTGCTGTGATTTAGATGAGAAGCAGCAAGGAAGATTTGAGCTCTCACACTTGACTTTCAGCTGCAACGAAGGGGCATTGGAGGTTACAGGCTAAGGTTTAATTTATATTCCTCCTTTTGTTACAGGCAGAGATGGTACGTGCTGCTTTCCAAGCTCAGAGATCTTTCTTGGTGTTAGCATCTCAATGTCAAGAGCCTCAAGAGGTAAGGAAAGTGACCTGGAGTTTCAAGAGGCAGTGTATGAAAAAGCCTGTGTTCCCATATGTTATTGATCCTGCATTTGCTTTTGTTTGTTCCTTTAGGTATACAGTGCACTTAGAGGCTTGCTTTCACTTTTATAAGCATAGTGCTGTAATAATCAGAAAGCCGTGGTCCAGGGTTAAGAACCTTTTCTGCACTAATATATATAAGATCATTAAAGAAAGCGAAGGAGGTTTCCACTTCACAGCTGTAAGTGGGATCAGTCTTTCTCTGGAAGCTGGAAATGCCATGGAATAGAATGGCTATTTGCCAGGCCCCCAGGGATGCTGCATGGTAGACATTGAAGTCAGCATATAAGCTAGTGAGAGAAAAACCATAATTGGCCCATACACTCAGTATTCCCCAAACTGAGGTCCAGGTTAGGGCAATTCTGGAAGGAAGGCAAAGCATTTTGTCAAGAAAATGAAAAATCAACTTTTATCAAGTTGATT
>NW_024582057.1:4208038-4264548 GCF_017639235.1 Corvus kubaryi
GACCTCCGAGAAAAATAAGCTATTGGCAGGGGGGGATAGGAAGCAGTAAACAGCTCTGGGGATTGGGGAGCATGGTGCCAATTAAGAAAAGTTAGGTAAAGAAGAGTTCTATTCCACTTTGCAAGTGATTTGTACGTGTTCTGTTAATCCAGGCTACAATTCTCTCTCTGTAATGGACGTCCCCAGGGGACATTCAGGCCTGTGTTAATTGCCTTGGTGCTTGGCCAAGTTCGTTGTGGTTCAGAGAAGATACATTCTTGGTAGTAATTCCTGGGGGCCCAGATCTCCCTGTGGATGTAACCCATCCAGAGGGCCCCGCACATTAATATTCCTTGAATGGGCTGGGGCTCAAGACCAGTGCTCAGAGAAAAAACCTTCCTAATCTACATGTCCTTCCACTCAAATGATGCCAGTCCACATGTCCAAAGGTGCTCAGTGGGCCTAAGGGGCAGGGAGAGAGAGAGGACAGAGCCGGTTGGGCATCTCAGGTGACAGGCAAATATGCTTCCCCTCTCCTTCCTTGGGCAGGAGGGACATGAGCTACTGAGAAACTTAGCCAACAGCATGTGCCTCCATTTTGTTATTTGAATGGCAGCTATTTCTCACCCCAGTTAATGTGGAGCTAGATGAGTCTGAGAGGATGGAAAGTGCTAAAAGGGGAAGCTCGCTATAGGTCACCTGATTTCTTTATAATTTTTTTTTTTTTTTAGAAATTGCCTGTCCAGATGATAAATTCAGCTGGATATTTATTGCTGACTTTAATAAGGCATCTAGACTTAGCAAGGTAATCTTACTTATTACAGCATGTCGTGTTACAACTTATCATCATAACAGCTGTAACAAAATGTCAGTGCTGAAGGAATTTTAAGAACAGCTTTTTTATGGATGGAGTGGGTTCTCCCCTTGGAATTGGAATATTGCCACCAGAAAAACTGGGGGCAGTAGCAGTTTCTGTAGACCAAGGTCAAAAGTCTCATCAGTGGCTTCTACAGAATCCATTTCCCTTCTTATTCTCAACTACACAGGTTTACAAAAGAGGCAACATGGCAGAGTTTCTTTATGTTGAATTTACCCTGCGGGCATGTGTGTGCTTGAAAACTCAGTGCAAACAGAAAGGGCTGCTGGGCAACACACTTGCTGTGCTCAATTAAACTTCTGCTTGATCTGAGGTTTAAAATCCTTTGGTAATAAGACTTCAGTACAAACCGACAGAAGGAGCTTGCCACTCTGCTGTAAACACGACGACACATCTGGGACAGGCTCGTGAAAGACACAGCTGGGGAATAACAACTATTTTTGCAGGATTCACTTGCTGGTTGGCACTTCTAGTTGTTATCTAAAACACTTGCACACTTTATTCACTTCTTTTCTCTAGTGATTTCTGAGCTTTTATGATGGTATGCTTGGTAGGTGAGAACAAAATCTGTTGTTAGATCAGCCCTGCAGTTCTTTCATTAAAATTACATGTGTCACTAGAACAATTTACAACAGTTTAAACAGATGATCCAAATCAAACAATGCTAAGCTGTGTTGCTATCAACCTCAGAAGTGTGGGGGAGAAAAATCTTTACTAGAGGGAAAGCCAGAAAAAGACTAAAAGGTATGTGACCAGGAAGAGGGGTATGAACATTAAAGAGCCAAATGCCAGGGCCTCAGACTGCTGCTGCTGCTCTCCCTGTTGCTCCTGCTTAAAAGTGCAAACAAGACAAAGCAAGAAATCTCACAGAAGACTGCTGAGGTTTTATGGAGCAGACACTGATGTGAAGCAGTGGCAGCCTGGGTGCTTTAGCTGAGCTGTGGCCTCTGCCTTTGACAAACAATTCCTGTGCTCGGAACCTTTCCTAGAGGATAGTGGAGGATGGGAACTGTGTGGCGACGATACCGGCTCAGTCAGCAAGCCCTCACTTCTCAGGCAGCACACTGGGTATGGGGAGCTGCGCTCTGTATCTGTTACAGCCACTCCTCAAACAGCATCAAGCTCTGCACTGGATTCCTGCACGTGTTTACCCTTCAGTGTACAGGGAAATTGAAAGCCTGGTAAAATGGTATTTCCAGCCTTTGTGCAGAGCCTGAAGCCCACGAAACATCTGCAATGCAGTTAGGATCTTTTCTTTCAGGCAGTGCTAAGAGGGAATGCAAAATCATCCCACAAAGTCATTGTGGTCAGGAATATAAGTGTTTTACAAACAGTATTATGGCTCTCTAGTTCCTGCAGACAACAGCAGTATCTCCCTACCAGTGACCAAGAATTCCACCTATTTACATGAACTGAGAATAAAGCATGAGATTTTTAACCACAGAAGAAAGCAATTCAGTTCTCCGAATGTAACCTTTCCACACATATTTAAAGACCTTTCCTTGTTATTATTGATACCATGAAAGCTGTGATCACATAGGTCAAAAAAACTAAGCCATCTAAAACTGTACAGAAAGGGAATGGTGCTGCTTCACAAGTATGTGAGTTTCTAGGGGGCTTTCTTCACCTCTGGAAATAGGAAATATATCAGTGGTGAAAGAAAGTTTATCTGCAGTAGCAGGATGGATTGTTCATGGTGTATGTTTGGGCATCTGCAGACATTTATGCCAGCTGCAAAACCGAATGTGTATATCTAAAATAACTGTTCTTCAGTTTTAAGAGTAAATGACTTTTGAATCAAGTGATGCTGTTTTGTTTGTCCGTCCCTGCCAATACAAGATTGTTTTCTGCACTATATGCTTTTTTGCAAATGCTTGTTTCTATTTAGTTTAAAATGCCTCAGTTGACAACTCCCACCCCCCTTTCTAGAAAAGGTTTCGCTTCCAGTTTTATGAGGGGGTTTTTTTGGTGGAATTTTCAAAACAGCATTGCTTTAACTTTGCTCTCTGTAATGGCTACAGAAGCCATTACATTTACAAGAACATTGGTCCTTGTAAATGCTGGTCTCTATCCTTCGCTGTTCAAAACTCCTTCAGTTATGAAGACTAGATCGTCTTTTGTTCTGTTTGAAATGTTACCAGCAGTAGCCTGAAAAGTGGTTTCCTTTGCTCTCTGTGGACTTAGACCCTGCAACATTGCCGATTTCTTTTAAAGATTTTTTTTAAGACTTGTTTCACACTCTACTTTTGAAAATGGTGCTGAAAAAAAGGAAAAAGACAAACAACTGTGCAGTAGGGATAAAGTTACAGTAGTGTCATAATACGATCAAAGTTGCTTCTCACCTTGCGTGTTAATCTTCTCTTAATCTCTCGTTTTTCCTCCTGCTCCTCTTGCTCATTCCGGGCTGTAAAAGATTTACAGGGATCTCAGACTATGGACTCATCAAGCATGCACAGTTTGCAACAAAATAAGCCTTTCCATCACTATATTAATGTTTCAGGACCTCTCTGATGCACAGTATGTCCCTCTGGGGCTGGTGAACATCCTCGATCCGTAGCTACTGCGCTTCTTCACACGCTTCATAAAACATCTACAGCTTCCTTCCTTTCCCTGTGTTGGCACCTCTTCATGTGTGTCACTTTCTAGAAGGGCTGGGCAGCAAGCCAGCTCTTCAAAAAATGTTATCACCCTGCCCACAGGCCTGGCGGCCTCAGGGGGCTCAGCTATGATATGGTCGGATTCTGCAAGGTCAATGGTTGGAAAAGAAACACATGCATTTTTTTTCCATTACAGAATAATTTCTTGCAGCTATTCTTTGGAGATACAGAAAAGGCCCTTTGGAATAGAGGTGCCAGGCAAATTGTGCAACTTCCCATGGCCTGAGCAGAGTTAAGGAGAGTGCGTCCTTCCATCATGAGCTCTCAAAGTATCACACTGGAGCATAAAAGCACATTCTAGGGCAATAAACTTTCAACATTAAGTCAAAAGATCACATGCTACAAGTTCTTACCAGGGCATGCCTCAACTCTTCTCCCTCAAGAGCAAAGTAACATTTAAACTCCTCTTCAATCTAGGAGCAGGCTGTCATGCATTGTCTTTGCATTTACCAAAAGTCACTAAAATCCCAGGTTTCCAGGTACTCAGCTTCTCAATCAGTTAGGATCTGTCTCCACTGCTTTGGTGGATGGCTGAAATGCTCCTTACTCCAATCATGCTGGTACATAACAGGTGAGAGCAAACACAACTCATCAGCTTTTCCCGTAAGTACTCTGTGCTCCTGCTGGGATCCGGTTTTTGCTCAGCTAGGACTAGCTCAGGCAGGAATAACTCTCTGCAGGGGAGGTTATGGACCTCAAAGACCAGCTGAGGACAGGTGCCTTGATTTAAATTGTTAAACTTTGGACTGCACTAAACTCAAGGGGGAATCCCACCTTCCCCTCTATTGATCCTGCAGATGGAGCAAGCGCCTCCTGCAGAGAGGCAGTAACAAGCCACCAGCCATGGCTTCTTCAGCTGTGAGAGCACGAGCCAGCACTCCCACTAGAAAACAGGAGCTTTCCCCACACAGAAATGAGACCTAAGGTTCAGAGACCACAGAAGCCTCTGAGCGGGCGAGGAGGGCACGGTAAAGTGTCAGGCTGGAAGCCAGGTTTCTTGCTGCTCAGGACAGTAGAGCTGATGGTGCTATCACAACTGCTCACTGACTTCAGCAAGACTGGGAAGTCTCCACCAAAGTAGACAAAAAACCTGTCAATGTTATGATATTTCACACTACACTTCTGATCTTTTAGTGCCATTTTACCAAAAATCCTGCTTATATTTTCAGAAGGAAGGAAATCAGTAGGGGAGTAAAAAGAACACAAGACAGCAGGGAGTCACAACTGTCTCTTTAAATGATCACTGGATATCTACACCACCACTTTCAATGGTTTCTGTCCCTACTGGGCTGGATTCTCTTCTAGCAAATGACTCTCTAGCAATTTTTTTCTTCCCTTTGTGTCTCAAATTTGGTGGAGTTGGTCCTGCAAATGCCTGCTTTCAGACACAGCACTAAAGAGAGTTAAAGAGTCCACACAGAGTGAGGGTAGAACTGCAAGCAGCCAAGGAGTTACGTATAAAACCCAGTTAGTTATGGCTATTCGTTTTTGTCCTTGGCATCTGATGTTTTTCTCTTCTCCTCACTCTCAGCCCAACCCACCTTCAGAGACAACCAGGCAGGCTTAAGACTTCAGGCAGGTAAAAGCTGGAAAATAGGAATACATTCTCCTTCCAAACTAGAAAGTGACTCTGTTTTAGCTATTTCGTTTAAGTTAGGTCATGCCAATCTTGTGAAGCTACAGAACTGATGCTTTATTTTAATCTTATCTTATGTGTGGAGATTCTCTGTTCTCTAAACCTGTGCATCAAGGTGAGTGGGTCGATGTAGGTGTAATTTTCAAGCCTGACTTCTGTGCCAGTGTGAAATGTCCCCCAATATAGTTTGAGGCACTCAGAGCCTACCTAACCATCATTTTTCTGTGGAATTTATGCAACCCTGAATGTGCCAGGCTGATAACTGGACTACTTTTATCCACCTGTGAAGTGGCACAGGGGTGGTGCACGATGGGGGATTTGAGGCATCCTTCCTTATTCGCTTTGACAGCAAGAAAAAACTGTAAGGTGTTCTTTAGTCTTCAAACTAACCCTGCAGGTCTGGACTCCTCCCACTACATGCCTTTGACCTAAATCCGAGTCAGTGAATGGAATATACTTCAGTGAAGGACCCTACAAGAACCAGTTGTCTCTGCTCTGTTTCCTTGCTGTGGCTGCTGTGATCTTACTATCAGCAAGTAGCAGAACTTGGCAATGAATGCTTTGCCCTTGTAAAGATAACTCATAATTATTGCAGCAGCACGGAGCTAGGAAGCGTTCAATTCATGTATGAAGACTGGCTGTCCAACCACATTTTGCCTCATTTTGTCCCATCAGCATGGGCAGTAATACAGTTACACATATAATAGGAATATCATGGTACCAGACATGACATTTTCATCGGGGACATTTCAGCTTTAACTGAAGAGAAAATCCTGTTTAGTCTGCTCAAGAGCTTGGTAGGTTTTCTTTTGTCTGTGTGTGTGTGTGCGTGCTCCGAACTGGGCTTCTGCAAATTGCTTATGCAGAGAATTTACACTCTTTTTATTACCACTTCCTAAGTCTCTCTTTCCTGGCGCTCCATTATGTTTATTATAATTCTCCTTCTCAGAAGTCTAGAGGAAGGAGACAAAGTGATGTACAAACCAGAAAATATTTATATTTACTTGTTTAAGGGTAGAGCATGTTTATGCTTTCTTTTTTAAATTATGTAACTATTTTAATTTTTTTCTTTCCTGCTGTGGTTCACCAAAAGTCGGAATGCCTTGGAAATTGGAAGCTGTTTGTCTACCAAGACACATGTTTTGGGGCAGATCTGTGCTAAAGCAAGCTACAAAAATTCCATTTAGGAAATACAATATGGTTCTGGATTCAGGGTAGTATTTTCAAACATCCATGTCATTTAGGAGCCTTTATTCAATTAAAAAAGAAATCGATGTTTCTCAGGGGCTAATTCCTCTGAAATGTAAGACATCTTTAGGGTGCTCTGTGACTGCTGTGCTTGGCAACCTGACCTTTAGGAATGTCTGCAAGGCACCCAGCTTTGGAGATGCTGCTCTCTGCTGATGCTGGTCCAAACGCTGCTGGCAGAGCAGGTGTCCAAGACCCCACTTCCCCAGTGCCAGGGCAGTGTTTGCTGGTCACGCACCAGTGCCAGGTGGTGCCTGACATGTGTTTGCTCATAGGTCCCAGATGACAACATGAGCTGCCAGAGAACTGGCCTCTGTCCCTCTGTGCCTGAGCCTGGCATCAGCCACGTCGCAGGTCCCCCTTCTCCAGCTGTTCTGCTACACCCCTGTGAGACAATCACATCTGGATGTGCCAAATATTTCCCCAGGTTCTGCCCCAGACTTCCTCCAGCAGGCAGTCACCAGAGTTAGGAGTAGACAGTAGGAGCACAGTTATGAAGAGAGGGCTGGTCCCCAACAAATGGCTTTTCGGGCAGCCTCAAGCTTGCCCATGCTGCTCTGCTGTCCAGTCTTTTCTCCTCTTTGCATTGACAGTGGTGTCTCTCTCCCTCTCTCTTTGCCTGCCACATGTAATAACATGAACAGATGAAAAGACCCTGCTGGGCATTAACACTTTCATTAATTTGCTAAGAATTTGATTTTGAAGTATTTAATAAATGAATTCTGCTGATTTTTTTGAGAATTAATCTTCTGCTACCACGTTTTTATGATTCTATACAATGCAGTTATTTGAACAAGAGAAGGTGAATTATGGACCTACATAAGGAGACATTATGTGTAAGGTACCATTTAGGAATACCTTTTTCTGTAGTAGTTTTTGAAAATTGTCCTGGAAACATGTATTTACTAACTTAAAAGGGGAACAACTTGTTTCTTTTGTTTTCTGTTTCCAAAGTAGCAGCAACAATTAGATAAACAGCTTTTTTTTTTTTTTTTTAATATTCAAACCACCTCCATGCTAGTAGAGAAACTGCCATTTTCTTCCTGCTCATTCATGAGGTTATGAAAGCTGGACTCAGTCCAGCTTCCCTTGAAGTCAGTGGCAATGTATCTGCTAACTTAACTTAGTTCAGGACTTCTAAATAGTATTTTGTCCCTTTAAAATATCACATGCTGAGAATCTACCAGCAAATTCTTGGCTGATTTAAAGGAAGAGTTTCAGGGGAACATTTCAGGGAAATAACCCTGAGTCACACTGGATTCTTTTTTAAATTGAATAAAGGCTCCAGCTAGTGTAGATTGCTGTGAAGATTTTTAGGAAAGCTAATCAAGCTATGCCCTAATGTCTTCACTAACTTACAATGGGATGCTCATCTATGTAAGTGCTGCATAAAGGAGGCTTTTCAGGATGATTGACCCCCTGTTTGGAATGTCATTCAGCATCTGGGTTTTTTTCTCCATAGGTTGTTTATTCTTGTAAATTTACCGACTCTGATTTTAAAGAACTGTTTCTGCAGATCTAGATGTTGTTGCAGACTTCCACTCTTATTTGCACTTATGATGCCCTTTATTATTTTATATTATTATTAGTGATGCTTACACAGAATAGTTGATATTAATAAAAACCACCAAATGTATGTGAAAGCTAACCCAAATTATCTGGCTTCAGTTTAAATGTCAGCAGAATCAGGACTTACGTTTCAGTATGTTCCTCTGCTCCAATTCTTCAGCAGTTGGCCTCTGGCTCAGTCGTCTGCGAAAAAAGTCCAAGATCAGTTTTTGGACCATATCATATTCTCCTCAGTTCTCTGTCTTGAAGAGTTACTTTGGGGTGTGAAAGGCAGAACAGAAAGCACTGACACTGCTCCATTATGTACTTGGAATGCCCAGACCATGCGTGACACACACCATGCTTCGCTTTCGCAGTTTCCTCTGTTTCCAACCCACGAAAGACAAAATACGTTATGTCATCTTAGGCATGACTCTCCCACCCCTACCCCAGGCAGAGCTGCTGAAAGCTAAGCCACACAGATGTCTCCACTTAATTTCCTTCCTTCCATGCCTGCTTCCTGACTTGCACAAGTATTTCTAGCTAGGATCCAGCTAACCCTCTCGCTGCCCTCTTGCCAGCCTCCTGACTGTGCCCCGTTTGTTCACACAGTTTGAACATGCAGGCACAGTCCACAGAAAAAACAAGGGACTGTTTGGCAGCACTGAGGGCAGAACAATAGCAGCCCTCCTCCTCCTCACCACACTCACTTCCCTCCTCCTTCTCTTGTGGCTTTTATTAAATCCTATATTGAAGGATCAGTGTGACTTGCTAGTCAACCTGTACATAACAGGGTCACAAACCCCACAATCTAATTACAAATGGGGACTCTGTACATAGGAATGACCTGAATATTCAGAATACAAAGCAAGCACAGAAGGGTCTTTGCAAAACAAAGCAAACCAGAGAGATGACATCAGAAGTCAGCACTGCTGGGCATCCTCAAACTCTTATCCGAGTCAATGGGAGTTTTGTCAATGATACCAATGACAGGACAGAGCCTTTCCTTCCTTCAGACTTGGTCATTGTGAGACATTTCCAACTTGAGGGCCCCAGTCTCTGCCAGCTGGACCAGTTTCCCTGCACATTACTGGGCACTGATAAGAAATGATAAGAATGCTGCATGGCTTCATCTTCCACAATGAATGTTTCCCTGACCCTGGGCACAGCAGCTCCCTGAAATGGAGCTCGCTCTGCAAGGCTGTATGAGAGATGTCTGACAGTGGCTCCTCAGCACACAGGGGCTCAGCTGCTGCTGCATACTCATCCCCAGCCTTTTCCAGGGCCAGAAGCTCATTTGTGTGTCAGTTCAAGACCCCTGCCCCTCACACTGTGTGCAGAGCACAGGGCTGAATGAAGAAAAAGCAGAAGGTAGGAGCCCACCTCCTACACCAGCTCTTTGAAGGCAGAAGCTTTACAGGCACCTGATTTTAGAGTCTGAAGACTTCCACCAGCAGAGGTGATACCAGCCATATGTCCTTTGGGGGCACTTTACACCATGAAAGCAAAACAGCAGAACACAGCCCTATTTCAGTGTAGAATTTGGAGTCAGGAACTTTGTCCCTTTCTCATGGCAGATTAAACATTTATCTCATTATAAAATTGTTAAAAGGGACAGAAACTGATCCTTAATTCAGAAGTAAAGAATGTCTGCAATGTACTTTGAAGACGCAAAGTGCTACTCAAGTGCTTGCTATTACCATCTTTAAACTTCGAGCTGTTGCTAATAGGAGACTTTGCCTTAGACTACAAAGCAATTAAAACTACTTCATTTGTAGCAGCGCATGAGAACCAAAAAGAAAAAGTTGGCACTCTCATCCCCACCATGTGTGTCTGCAGGAATTGTGTTATAAATGTTTTCAATCCCTCATGCCATGATGCTTTTCAAGAGGATGGATCAAAGGGATGTTCAGGAAAAACTCCAGTCATCCACTCCAGCTTCTACAGAAACAAACATCACAGTAAAAGGAGAAAGAAGAAAAAGCTCCACAAAAGGTCCTCCCCTTTCCAAGAAAACAGGGATTGAAGGACTCAGATAACTGTTCTGTCAGAACAGTTCACGCTAGGACGTTTCTAACAGAAGGCAGAAGTTTTATCTTCCTACAGAAGTGATTTGCAACAAGGATCAAGTCTTCCATGTGTTTAGTGAGGTACCTACCATGAAGTACGTGCATTTAAACTAAGCTTTTAACCCCATGTTACCGAGTCATTGCTTCCACACAAGAGGACAGAGATTTCCTCCAAGTACGCCCTTGTTATTATATGCACCCTCTACTCCTGTGCTGCTCAGGACCTATAGACCATGGGATTCTTCCCCGCAGTGTCTGGTAAGGCCCCTGGCAAAAGCCAACCATGTTCCCCATCAAGAGCCAGATTACTTTGTAGAGCCCATTATCCACCCTTTTCAGTCTGCAGAGTGCTCCTGCCTAAATGGAGACCACCATTTTTAAGTGATGTACAGCAGAAAAAGCCATGACACTTTGGATAGATTCATTCACGGATTATCAATCACTTCTGGAGTTTTACAATCCCAAGAATTTTTAATAATGTGATTTAGGCAGTAGGAAAAGCTAAGGTATCCTTGTAGTGGAACAAAATCTTAATTAGTCCTTACAGTGCAAGTAGTAAAGCAATGCTGGAGGACGAAGAAGGTCATGAATAGAAGCCGTGGAGGTTTCTGGCCTCCAATACCCCCATCTGCTTTCATCTCCATGAACTGCTGTTACATTCCCATTACCATCATCCTTTGGGACTGACTGAACCTGCTCTTGCTCCTTCATTGTAAGTCCCTCCTTGATGAGCTCTTCAAACAAACCCAGCCCCTTCCACAGCCCTTCCCTTCCAAGTTCTCACAATTATCTCTTTTCATGGCCTCTTGCTCATTTAATTTAATTTCTTCTCATGCTGTTACAGTGACTTCTGCCCCCAAACTATCAGGGCTTTACAACCACCTCCACCAGCTCCTCAGAACAGCACCATTTTAGCTCTGTTTTCTTGCCTCCTAATTTCTAGGTTTGCCAGATGTTGAACAGCTGTTAACATCTCTGTTACTCTTTCAAAATCTTGATACTAGTTACAGATAATGTAAATCAAGAAACACAAGCAGCTCTTGCTTTATTACTATGGCTGTAAAGACATGTTTTTTTCTTTCACACTAAATTTCAGTACACCATCTCCAGCATACAGCTCTGACATTGGCAAACACCAGTGGTGATAGCTCCCCTCTTCTGCCTTCCTTCCTGTGCTGCCGAGAATAAAAAGTTGTTAATGAAGCCCACCTAGCTTGCAGAGGTTGATTTCAGTGGTTTGATTGCTGGCTTGCTGCTGTGCCTTATTTAATTTAATATCACAGGGGCTGCATGAGGCAGTCAGGAGGCCACAGGTCAGCAAAAAGGTGTCTCATTAGCAGCACAATCAGAATAAATGGGAGAAAATGGAGGTGAGGAAGGAACCTGGTGCCATGGCAAAGAATGGATCTGCTTGTGCACACTGTAAGGATGGAGTGGGATGTGTGCTGCTGCTGTTGATCAGAAGGGTAACTCCAGATGTTTCATGAAACTGAGTGCAGGTGTCTAAACAAGGAAGAGGCGAGACAGACCTTGACAAGTAACCACCTCTAACAACACTTTCTGTATTTAAAATCCCTTGTGTGAACATGCCTGACCTTCATTGTGCCATCCGTACAGTTCTGCAATATGCTTCAGGCATTCAAGAGGACAGGAAAGTTTTTTGTAATTTGTGCTTTACAGTGTATTGCTTGGTTTACACTCCATATGTTTTTGCAATATTGATTACAACAGTTTTGCAAATACACTGTGACAAAGGTTTTACTACAAAGGAAACCTTCCTAAGATTTATGGTGATGTAAGGAAAGCCTTGCTAGGATTTCACTGAAAAAAATCATATCCAAATGAGATTGTCAGTGAAAAATAAAAAGTTTGCTCACATTTACAAAGATAAACTCAACAGCAAACCAGTTTTCTGAATTAATTGCCTGCATGATCAAATGCATCACACTCCTTGTGCTAGACAATAAGAGCTGAGCAGTTCTTCGTGAGGACAGTGTACAGTGGGGCTTATTTTGTTGGGAGGTTTTTTTGTTTGTTTGCTTGTTCTTTTGAATTTGCTCTGGGCTGGACTGGTCACATTATGGCAGATGAGTAGGAGTTTGGGGCCAGAAGGGACAATCATGCAAAATCAACTGCTGTAAAATATTGGCTGGTGCGGGTGTAATCTCTTCAGGGAGCAACAGGAAAGAAAGGCAGCATTTTTGCTGATGGATGCTACTGTTTGGAGCTTCCCCAGCAAACCAAGAACTCAGAATGAAAAGTTTCTGCTCCATGTGTCAGTGTTCTGCAGATGCAATACAAGGGAAAACATCTCCTTGAGCACGACAAAACACTTAAATGAAGTACACAGTGATGCTTAGCCTGCTCTGCAGTGTGGCCATTCCCTGAGGGTTCTCAGGACAGCAGCCAACCCATTGTGGGGCCTTGGCTCAGATTTTTGCAGCCCTTTGTCTGGCAGCACCTTTGAATAAAGATGCTCCTGGCTGCCTAGGCTGTCCCCTACCAGGACTCATGGATTTTCACTCCTTGATCTCTTGTTTTGCTGTGGATGAGTTTTAAGAAAAAGCTGGTTCATGCCATCCAGCTTGTTATGTGAACAGGATGATGTGGGATATGTGTTTTCTGTGTACCAGGAATTAATCTTTGCCTCTGTCCAGAGGACAGGAAAATTTAAGAGCCTAGCGTGGGGTCATACGCAAGTATAATGGCTGGATATAATACACGGCTTGCCGGAAAATGATTCCCCACACACTTGCCAGGCTTATTAACTGTGAGTGTTTGCAGACATGAAAGGCAGAACCTAGCAGCTCTCTAGTGCTTAAATGGTGACATCTGGTGTGTGTGACCCATCAGCAGGACTGGTGGATGTGGCAGGGCCCACAGCAGTATGGTGAGATGTCCAGAATATCCCCAAGGCATCTCTGAGCCAAGTCATGCTCACACAGCTGCTCCTCATGACTTAAGTCACCCTGATGTAAAATAACGTCTGAGCACAGTGGGGTATAACCTCTGGAGCAACTCCTGAAATTGTTCTGTACGTGAAAATATCTTTAATCAGCTGCGACTGGGCTCATACTAGCCTAGACAGTGCTCTAACAGAGCAGTAAATCTGTGCTGGACATGTGAGAAATCAGCTGCTACAAAGAACTACTTTTCACATTGTTCTTTAGCTGACATAAGTGAGTGTGACTGAAGCCAGTAGAACTGTGCTGATTTACATCAACAAAATAATTCCACATGAGGAAAATTCAATGGGAGTAGAGAGTCTTAATTTACCTTGCCTTTCCCAATAATAATAATGCTGATAGCAAAGCAGAATTGATGAAGTAAAGGCTATCAGGGGCCCTTTGCACTCCCATGACACATACAGAAAATTCAGAGAAAAAGGGAGTAGAAGAAAATCTTGTATTTGCTTCTACCAGTTAGCTGTTAGCAGAGGGCAGGAATGAACTACCTCCTTTCCTTATATCACAACGAGCAAAAAAATCATTGTAAGCCTGGAGGTCCACTTTCTCTGAAGTGTCAGCCCAGATATTGCCAGCCAGCCTGTAGAGTCTACAGAGGACTGTCATTCTCCTAAACAGGATTTATAAAATGGGATTAAATACAGTTTTATCAATGAGTGAATAAACTGAAAGCATATTAAATAGAAAATCCCTACCCAAAGAAGCAAGTGTAACAGTTTTATACCAATAAAATTCTTGTACTAGAGTCCATTAAAATGTTGGCTAATCTGTAGGATTATCACTTTCTTTAAACTCACTCACAGGTAAGTGTGACAAGTCTCCTGGTATCAGTCATGATAATACGCTTTATAACTCCTTTTCCTGAGAAATTAGGGCAATAAAACCATAAGGAGTGTTTGCCACGACTCAGCTATCATGTATTGACTGCTCTGCACTTCCCTGTTGTTTTAAAATATTTAGCCTCTGGGAGATGGTGGTGTTTCTGCAGCTATAAAGAAGCCTGTGGCAATGACTAAAGCAGACCAACATGAGCCAAGATGCCTGTTCATCCCTAGGAAAATGGGTGAAGCATCACTGTGACAGAGTGTAGCAGAGAACTAGTTAGACAATTTTGGTAGGAGGTGTTTGCTTTGGGTGAAAATCTAAAAAATTGCTAAGTGTCAGTTGAAGATAAAAGTACTTTCTGACGGTGCCTTACTGGTATCCCAACATGTTCCCTGGACTGGACCATTTGATTCAGGATAGCTGCAACAGTCCCATATGCCTGGAGGAGAGAGGCAATGCTTTTGCTCAGCATTAGTGCACTGCAAGAAATACAGAACAGTCTGGAATGTGAGCCAACCAAATTACAGTTCCCATAACACATCTGCAGTTGTGGTTCCAGCTGGGCTCTACAGGAAAATCAGATTTACAACTAAAATTATTCAGACTTTAATTCAGGCTCTAAGCAGTCATTTACTAACCCCCAAAATTATCCTTATCCCAGACGTGATTTTGTGCTGAGAAACAGCTTCAATATAGACTTTAAAGCTCCAATTAGTCTCGATTGCAGTGAGGATTTTTGGGAAAACTAATCAGCAAATTTTCTGCTTGCTCAAGCATCTGTGCATAGTGAAAAATATAACCAAGCTGGCCCTTTGTTTAAAACTCCTAAAAGTGACCAATTTGTTTTCCCATTATTTAGATCATGTGAATCTATTCTTGAGTCATGGCTCAAATGATGTTGTTTTTTCTGTTTCAGCTCACTGAGGGATTGAATTATGATGATTTTGATTTATTCTTTGGAAAGTTACAAGCTTCCCAAGAAAGAACTGTCTGCCCAGAGTAGGTCTCCTGGGAAAAGAGAATCATATTCAAAATACAGATTTTGACAATTCATTAAGTTTGCATAAGGTTAAAATCTTGTTCATCATATACGGAAAAAATTTCTTTAAAATACCCAAATAAAGCAGAACTATCTTGGGCCATGATGTCTGTATTTTGTTAAAAGAAATAAAGCAATGACTAGATAGCTCTATAACTCTGACTAGAAACAGTGTGAATAATGACATACCCAAGTCATCAGTCTTCCATTAGACCACTATCACAATGCAGACACCTCCATTTTCCCAAGGAATCACTTCATTTCTTTTCCAAAGATAAAGCCAAGCAGTGACAGACACACAAATTCAAATTTTGGCCCCCTATTCAATAATACTAACTGCTAAATGCCTACTGGTTTGTGGAACATTGCAAGATCGTGCCTCACACCTCAAGCTCTAAAATGGAGCCTCCTCCGTTTCATTACTGTGCTGTTCCATTAACGTCAAAGCTCTCAGCCAAATGCTGGCTGTTCACATAAAATATGATCATGTAAGTTTAAATGATTTAAAAAAAAGAGACATGGCTGAATTAAGATCATTATACCACATAGGCTTTGCAGCATTATTTCTCAAATCTCTTATCCCTAGTCCCAAGAACAAAATATCCAACAACTGCAGTAGACAAACAAAGAACAATCCTTTTTAGAAGAGGGAATTTACTATGTATCTAATTCAAGAATGTATTTTTGGAACAATAAAAGTGGGATATTTTTGAGTACTAGAAATCCGGAGGGAGAAATGTACTAAATGCTGGTTGAAAAATCTAAAGCATGCCAGAAAAAACAGATGGATGTTAGGACCCATTGTAATGGAGAAAAAAATGTTCTAAAACGTTAGCTATTGTCCTTCTGTTGTCTCTACAGCATTGTGAGAAGACACTTGCTTCACCAAATGTAATAATATTGAATTAAAAGCTGATTTTACAAAGCTACAGAGATCATAATTCACAGCTCAAGGTCAATCTATGAATGGCTTGAGTAAAATGGCACCAAAAATAATCAATCTGAGCTGAACAGATATGCTTGCTGTCTATAGACATTATTGAATGGTTTCTTTTAAAATCTCTTCTCTCTACAGTAATGTTGTTTTGTCTCTGAGAACAAACATACTTACAGCAATGAGTCTTTAAAGATACGTTTTTGAAGTAAAGATCTAGAACCTGAACCTTAGGCCTTAAGCTTTAGTTGCCTTACACCTCAGAGCAAGTTATTTTTTTTCTGGTTAAACTGTTTTCCTCCAAACACTGGTTTTTGACAGCTTCTCCTACCAGCTTCTGCACTTACTCAGTTTTGAGGTGCAACCTTGTATTTGGAAGATCTGTAGGAGACCAGATCACCAGCACTATATTTGCAAAGGTGTTCCCAGTCTCCTGCTGCTGAAGGGTTTCATGGAGTATCCTATGGACCACCCTGCCAAACAACAGACCTGAGTTGGGGGCCCAGACTCCTTCAGCTCTCTATCACCCAGCCAAGCCAGCTGTGACTGGAATTGTGACACCACCCCGGTATTTTTAGCAACTTGGATTAAACAAATCTGGGGTCTCTCTAGTTTCCAGCACACATGTGCTTCTTCCCATAAAAGTTATACTCTCAAAAGCAGAGGCATCTCCAAGTATGAGCCAGAAGAGCAGAACTCCCTTCTCTGTTGGAATTTTCCCCACCCTGGCTCTCAATGCTCAGGGAAGCTTGGATGTTGGAACGTATTTCATATAGGAATAAAGCAGTTATTCCTCTATGTATGTGGCATGGCCTTGGGATGGCGACAAAAACCAATGCTTTAGGTGGGAAGAAGTTCTGTGGGACCAGGGAAGAAAACATGGAGGTAGGCTGAGGGATGACAATGGAAGTACAGCCCCACTCCGCAAAGCTCCTCACCTAAAGCCCCAGTGATCTTTCCCAGCAACACTCTCTTCTAAGGATCCCCTTCTGAGAAATCTGCTGTCACAAACTTAAATGCAACGTATCCTGAGGAGCAGCTGCTGGCTCTGAGGAAAGGTTGAGGGCTGAAACACATCATGGAGGAACCATCTTCCCTACATTTAGTTGAAGATCAAACCCCGTTGTAGACCTCTGTGGACCACAGTGGCTGCATGGTGTTTATCTATGGACCACAGTGACTGCGCATACCTGACCCGTACATCAGCAAGTATGTTACACCTCTAGCACTGCCAACATGCAGTATGTTTAACAAAAAAAGCAGCAGCATCACCTTATCTTCTTATTCACATACACACTAATACAACTGTAACCCTAAAATATCAAGCCACGGACATTTTAAACATGTAAACAAATAAACCAACTTTGCTTGGCAGTCCAAGTAATCTGTGACCATCATGGAAAATCTCAATCTAAAACGTAAAAAGCTGTTCATTTTAAGGAAGGAAATCTGGGTGGGGAGCTTCACCAGCTTGCTGATGTCAATCTCAACATATGCATGGCCAACTTGATTAAATCTCCTCTGTTACTACAGCACCTACAGACCACTCAAAGAACAGAGAGAGGAATTACCATAAAATGGGTTGGAAAGGACCTTAATGATTATCTAGTTCCAACCTCCCTGTCATGCGCAGGAACACCTTCCGCTAGACTGTTACAGCGGGGATTACTGTAACACGCATATATCAAACCAGGAGTTCCGTGGAAAAGAAATATCTATGGACAGATTCTTGGTAGATGTGTCAGAGATGTTTATTTCTCCAGCCGCATGGCCGGGGCTCTGCCGAGGAACTGTTCCAGTCACGGGACCAAGGGTCCTTCTGCCCGCGCAGGGAACACAAACCAACCAATGGGAACGAGGCTGAGCAGGGGCAGGGAAGCCCCGTGTCTGTGCCCTCAGGGCCCCTCTCCTAGGGCTACACGGCAGGGATAGACCAGCTTGCTCAAAGCCCTATCCAACCAGGCCTTGAACACTTTCAGGGATGAGACAACCCCAGCTTCTCTGGGCAACCTGTTCCAGTGTCTCATTACCCTCACAGTAAAGAATTTCTTACTAATATTTAATCCAAACCCACTGTCTTCCAGTGTACAGCCCTTGTCCTATCCCTACGTGCCCTCGTAAAATGTCCCTCTCCAGCTCTCCTGCAGAACTCACTTTAGGCACTGTAAGGCTGCTCCAAGGTCTCCCTGGAGCCTTCTCTTCTCCAGGCTGAACAACCCCAGGTCTCTCAGCCTGTATCACAAACTCCCTGACCATATTAGTTTGTTGTAGACCATTTTACCAGTGCCAGCATGAAAGGCAAACGAACAATAGTGCAGAAATAAAATTCATCTCCAAATAGGCACTTTACACTGGTAATGTCCAAAAAAACCCAACTTACACACTTTCTGCTAAATGAATCAAAAGCTAAAATAGTCAGTGACTTGGAATAGCCACAATATAGGAACTCCAAATAAAACCTTTCATAACAGAAGTTGGCAGTGTTAGCAATTCAAAACTATGGTAATTCAGTTTCTAGTAGAAAAGATGCATAGGAAATAGCACGGTGCCCATACTTCGTCTTGTTACTGAAGTGGAAATTCCTGGAAGGGAACAAATTTGAGAGCTTTAAGAGTGACTAACTATTTTGTGACAGAGGGATTTCATATCCCCAGATTGTAGGGTTTTAGATCCCTAGACTTCATGAAAGGGAGGCGATAAATAGCAGTAACTTTTTACAGAAGGGTTGTGCCTAAAATTTTCACTTGAAGATTAAGAATTAGGACTGGCTGAAATGTTTGTGACAAACACTAAAATTGCTGGAAGATTGAGTTCTAGAAGGTCAGAAACTATCTGCAAGGTGAGGTCAAACTTAGTGAGTAGTTTCAGCTGAAAAAAACCAACTCACTAGACATACTTTTCTTAAAAAAATGAAGTGTAAAAAGCATTAAAAATGCACTGGACAATATTTAATTCTGACCTGAAATGCTAGTTTTCAGTGTGTAATAAAAAAATTAATGATGCCTGTACTTGCTATTTTTAGTCAGTTTTCCCTACTCCACTTGTTAATTATTTTGTTCCATTTGAGTACCAAATGCAAAAAATCCCTTATTTGGCCAAGTCCAGTAGACACAACTTTCTTTCCAGTAACTGCTACAGTGATTCCAAGCACAAATCTACTCGGGTGGATTACAAGAATTCTCCCCAGCACCTGCGTTGCAAATTCCAGTGCAGGTACCTTGATCATTCCTCACCATTTGATGCGATACCTGCTGGTCAGACCCGGCCTTTGCATATGTTTTACAACATCGATTCTTTTGTATCTGCATCACCAACTGCACATTAATTTCTTATCTTTCTAGAGAATGTCATGTTTCACCACCCTATCCAGAAATCTGCCCATTGTACAAATTCCCAGCTGGTGTGCATTTAACACCTTCACTGCCAGAGCCTACTTCTGCCTCTGTGCATTAACAGAGGTCAGAAACAAATTTTTTTAAATCCTAGCATCTCATGGAACATCAATGAAAACATGCTGCACCACAGAAAAAAAATAGCAAAGATGTCTAGCTTTAAAAACAAAACCAGAAGAAATTATTTACCTGGTTAAAATTAAAAAACTCCATGCCTTAGAAAACTACATATTTATTATTTTGACAAGATATTAGATATGATTGTCACAGTTATATCATTGCCTTTTGGTTCAAATCTAGTGGCCTAAAAGCATGACAAAATATTTTTTACTCAGGAGAATTCTTGTCCCATCTGCCTTTTCTTCCCTTGCAGTTACTGCGATGCACATAATTACCTGGAAGCTAAATTTGGACCAAAAAGCGATAAGCTTTTTTCTGTTGTTGCTTTGTACGTATTTCCACAGCAAAACAAATGGAATGCTATAAAAGAGGCTTATCACATCAAATAGGGAATTAGCAGCGGGAATCAATAATCTCCAAAGTAACAAAGATCCTATTTCCAGGCAAATACTCTTAACTTCAAAATAAACAACCCCCCCCTTGTGAAGCAAAAGACTTCCAGAGGGACATTCAAACCCTCTGTGCTACGTTGAACAGGCTTCAGCCTTTCTCTTTGTCCCCTGCATAGTGTGACATCAGCTTTTTACACTTTCTCCCTGAAGTTTTGAGGGCTCAGTTCACCCCCTACTGAAGTTTCTCCACTCTCAGTTTTCCGACTAGCGTCAGGTGCCTGTACTCTTGCCTGCACATTCCCCTGTTCCACCCGACACTTTATCAATGTGAAAACCTGCTTCATTACCACAATCTAGCTGCTGGGATGATTCCAGTATTCTTTAGACTATTTTTTTCTCTAACTAGAGGTGATGTTAAACTATGGAGGGGGAGGGAATGCCCAATGACATCTTCCTTATATAAAATGGGAGAGAAAACTATTCCTGGCCCTGTTGACCTAAAGAATAATTTCTCCTTTACACTTCAGACACTTCACTTCTTACATCTCATTGGGAAAGTGTTGTAGATATCTTCCCTGTGATATTTCAAATGAGGGTGCTATCAAAATCCACCTTTTTGTAATTGTTTGCCCTCGAAAGAAAGACTGCCTCACATCAGTGACTATTTTTTGAGCTCCTTACTGAATAGTTATGCAGCTGGCATTCAGGCAGAAAGGCTGAAGAGAATTAATATTTAAAATACTTTGTACTCAAGACGAGCACAGTATGTTTGTTCATGGCTGCTGACATGCCATAGGAGAAACCTGGATTTCCCTGCAGGCCACACTCAAATGCCAAGACTGAAATACCTCGGTCCTGGGCATTCAGTGCCCCGGTTTTGTGGCATATGCTTGTTTTCTGTATATCCAGCTCCAGTGATGGCAAGAACAGGAAAAAGGCAGCAAAGGAAATCATCACAGGCACCCTGACAAAAATCCCTTCTGAGTGTTTACTGATGATACACAAAGTGTTCATAAAACTGGGAACTGCACCTACTGCTATGAGAGGCTGCAGATTGGACTAAAACATGCGGGCTAGGATGGCCTGGGCAAACAAACACAGTGCCTACTTCCCAGTTCTGCTCAACTTCTTTATTAGTTTAAAACATGCAATTTCTCATTCATCCACATTGAGCTGAAGTAAAAGGATTACACCCTCTCAGCCCTCCTTCTGGCCCCAATGGCCACAGCCATGGGGACTTGTGTTTTGCTTTACAGGCATACTGAATTTACATCTGTACCCTATAGTTTATTGGGTGGTAAGCCTACTCTCATCACTGGAGATTATCTACTGCTAATAACAACTTTGCTCAGCTAATGAACACCAGCTGCTAAGAAATGGGAGGCGGGGGGAATGTCTCACAACTACTATACTCTGTCAGCTTTGCAAACTCCTCCGAGCAGTGTTTTCAGCAAAATGTGCATTAAATACACACTTCCACTCTATTTTCTTCTTTAGAGACATCAGAACACTGCTGCACGATGCATTAGTGGAGATCATCGCTGCTGTATAGATACCAGGCAGCAGCACTGTAGGCTGTCTGGGATGCTTGTGAGAGGACCAAGCTCCCAATTCCCCAAACTGAGAAGGAACAATAATTTGTTGATTCTTGTCTCTGGATTCACCCACAGACAGAAACTGTTGAAGGCAGATCTTAAGGTTCTGCTTCTGACAGAAAAGGAGAAGAGTGCTATACAAGGGTGCAGGGACACTGAAAACTCTTGGAAGGGAAACTGGAACTCAGTTTGGTGGTTTTTTTTTTTTTTTTTTGTTTGCTTGTTTTTTTGGGTTTTTTTGCTATGTAAGCGGTGGACTGAGGGGATGGGGAAGTGCAGGGCTGAGAGTTGTTGAAGGAAGCTGGGTGTCTGGAGTTGATTTCTATGTGAATGCAGTATGTCTGTGAGATGTTCTTGTTTAGAAACTGAGTCCTGGTAACTTTTTCCATAGAGCAGAACACAAGGAGTTTGGTCTCAAGGGCTAACCCCACACTCTCTTGGGACTGAAGTAAGCTAGAGACTCTTAGAGTCTACATGTCCTAGATGGGCATTTGTCAGAGCTTGTGACCTGGCTAAATTGTCTGTGCTGGCCCAGCCATTGTGCAATAACCCAAATCAGAAGAAATTAGTCAAGCATTGCAGCAGAATAGGTTTATGAAACATATTCACAGAAATCTTAGACTGCAGAGAGTGAAGGGAATCATAATTTGGGGAAGTCTGTGACAGAATTTGGCCAGAGGTACACAAAAAAACCCCAGCCAACAATGTCGTACACTTCAAAAGCCAAAGATGTTGCTAATACACGTTGACATTGTGAGTTCTCTTGATACCTTGTGCTATTGCAGAATGGTTTGGCAGGGATCTCTGAAGTCCATCTGATCCAACCCCTCTGCTCAATCAGGGCTGCCTAGCACTGGGACTGTGTCCAAATCACTTTTTGAATATCTCCACAGAGAGAAACTTCACAATCCCCGTGGCCAACCTGTGGCAGTGTTTGGTCACCCTCAGAGTAGAAATAATGTTTCCTGATGTTCAGAGGGAACCTCCTTGTTTTGTTTATGCCTGTTGCCTCTGGTCCTGTCACTGGGCCTCACTGAGGAGAGCCTGGCTCTGTCCCCACTGTACCCTTCCTTCAGGTATTTATACACATTGATAAGATCCCCTGAGCCTTTTCTTATCTAGGCTCAACAATCCCAGCTCTCTCAGCTGTTCTCCACAGGGAGGATGCTCCAGTTCATCTCCATCATCTTCATGGCCCTTTGTTGGACTCTCATATGCCTGTATCTCTTTTCTACAAAGGAGCCTTGATGATCCTTGTAGGTCCCTTCCAACTCAGAATATTCTGTGATGCTGAGCCAGAAATAGACACAGCACTCCAGATGTGGCCTCACCAGTGCTCACTAGAAGGGAAAGATCATGTCCCTTGGTCTGCTGGCAATACTTTTTCAGTGCAGCCCAGAATACCATTAGCCATTTTTTTCCCCCCACCAGGTTGCTGGCTTATGTCCAACTTTGTGTTGTCAGAACTGCCGGATCGTTTTCTGCTCTCCAGCTGGGTAGCTCCCAACATATACTGGTGCATGGGGTTGTTCCTTCCTAGGTGCAGCAATTAGCACTTGCCTTTGATGAAATTCATGAGACTTTTGTCAGCCCATTTCTCCAGCTTGTCAAGGTCCCTCTAGATGGCAGCACTATCCTGCAGCGCATCACCCACACCTCCCAGTTTGGCGTCACCAGCGAGTTTGCTGAGGACACGTTCTGTCTGTCATCCAGATCATTAACAAAGGATGTTAAAGGGGACTGGACCCAGAACTGAGCCTTTGGGGTATACTGCTAGTTACTGGAGTCCAACTAGACTTGGGGTGCCACTGAACATCAGCCTCTGGACCGGATGGCTAAATGGATTGAAAAGTCTGAATGGCTGCACCCATTCTTGGGCACCTGAGGAATCTTATGGGAGACAGTGTTGAAAGCCTTACTGAAATCTACACAGACATTATCTACTACTCCCTGGTTGTCTACCAGGTCAGTAACTTCACTGTACAAGTTCATCACATTGATCAAGCATGACTTCCCCTTGTGAATCCATGTTGACTACTGATGACTTTTTTCGTCCTTTACGTGCCTGAATATGGTTTCCAGGATTAGCTGCTCCAGAACCCTCCCAGTGATGAAGGTGAGGTCAACTGGCCTATAATTCCCTGACTCCCCCTTGAATAAAAGGGTGACATTTACTTTCCTTCTTGTCTTTGAGCACTTCTCCCAGTTGCCATGATCAATCAAAGAAATATTAAAGACAATAAGGATGGCATTGAATATTTAGTAATGCCAGGTCAAGTTCATCCTTTCAGATATCCTTTTATGCTGAATAGTGAGGCAGCACTGCTCTCTGGAAGATTTTAACACGTGCCCTAATTGTTAAAACATGACATGTCTAGTGACAAGTGCACAGAACTGAGAGAAAGGCAAGGTACAGTGATGGGCAGGTGGGAGAATCAAATCTGAGGCAGTCAAGTGTGCAACAATCAGGGAGGATGCTGAGACAAGTGAGCTGTCATGCCTGGTATTCCTCCAGTGATGCCTTGCATCTCCCTATCTCTGTCTTGATACCTGCTCCAAAACCCTTCAGACTGAGGCCAAGTGCTGCACAGTACCTCAAACCAAGGTGAGGTGGTGGGGGGCTACTAGCACTACTGAACTACAATGAGAAATAAGACAGAATAAAGACCTGAAGAGAAGAATCAGTCAAGACAACGGGAAATAAAAGTACCTCCCAAAAATGTATCATATATGATGGTTGTCAGAGGCAAAAATCCTATCTTTCCACTGCTGAGCCTTTTTTAATCTGTCATGTCACATTAGAAAACATGATGGAGCCCTTTGCTGGCATTAAACAGTGCAGTGCAAAATGCTGGCAGCTCTTCTAACTGCAGTAGACTATTAGATCTTCTTTACTAGTCTAGTCTGAAGGGGAAGATGAAATGGATGGTGGAATATCACATGGCTCTGTGATGCTTGCAACTGCCCAGGACTCTCTATCTCATCTTTTATGTCTGCTCAAATGAGGGAAGGATGAATGGTTCTGGCACAACCTGAGAGTAAAGGACACCAGGCATTTACACTCAGTTGTTAACCAGGAAAAGGTAGAGTCTCAGGGGCTGTTCTGGCCTTGAAACATCAGCCACTGCTTTCCCTGAAAGGAGCAGAGGGAGGTTTTGGGATCAGATGGAGAATCCCATGATGGGAAGATGTAAAGGCACCAGACTCTTGTCACAGAAGCTGCTCCCCACTTTGAGACTGATGTGCAGCTCTAAACAAATCAGTTGCTGTCAGAGGGGCTGCCTGCCCTCTTTCTTTAATAGCTGAACCTTGAATATTAAAGCTTCCCTGGGGCAGGGAAGTCCTTGTATGGGGGCGCAGAGTGCTCTTGGAAAGCCAGAATTGGAGCAGAGTTTGGGTGCTCCAACTTCGCAGTGCACCCAGAGGCTGAAGGAGTTTGTTTCCCATGCTGCTTGCATGTTTAGCTGAAGGTGGGCCAGCTGACAGGTCTATGAAAATACCAACACGGCAGATGACCAGGAATCTTTCCCTGTACCTTCTTTGAGGGGCTCCCAAGGAGAGAGTTTACTCACACTTTATATATAGCAGCCTTCCAGTACCTTAAGGGGGCCCACAAGAGAGATGGAGAGAATCTTTTCAGAAGGGCATGTAGCAACAGGACAATGGGGAATGGCTTTAAACTGACAGAGGGAGAGTTTAGATTAGGTATTAGGAAGAAATTCTTTGCTGTGGGGATGGTGAGGCACTGAAACAAATTCTCCAGAAAAGTGGTGGATGCCCCATCCCTGGAAGTGTTCAAGGTCAGGTTGGATGGGGCTTTGAGCACCCTGGCTTAGTGGGAGGTGTCTCTGCCCATAGCAGGGAAGTTAAAATCAGATGGTCTTTAAGGTCCTTTCCAACCCAAGCCATTCTATGATGATATGAATCTCTGACCTCTTGCATGTTCCCCTGAAGGGTCTGGGTGCAACCAAGCTGACATCTGCCACCCCACCAGGTAACTGAAATCCCTGAGCATGTAGAAGAGATGAGGCCCTGGTCCAGGAGCCATGCCTGTTCCCCACTGAAGAAGCAGGCTGGTGCCTCTGCAGCCCCTGATGTTTCAGATCAGGGTCCCTGCTTGCAAGGCTAGCTTTTAAATCAAAGCCAGCCGATTACAGGGAGGCAGGAAGACCATTTCTGTCTTGATTACTGCAATAAAGGAAATAGTGAAGACTTTTCCAGCATGCTGAAAAACTCCAATATTCTGCAGGATAAATAGTCTAGCCTGACAATACAGATGCTTGCTCACAGAGCAAATACAATATATTGAATGCTTATTTTCTTAATTATTCATTAACCACTAGTGTTGCTGCCTCCTGAATTCAGGGATGTCGGTGAAGAACCAGGTTACTAAATCGTGGTGTTAATGTGCTTTCCCTGTAGTTTGCTGGTTTGTTATTTATTATCAGAAAGGCAAGTAATGAATATTACAGGCTGCACACTTAGAGACACTGATGTGGTCTACAACACATGAGAACACTTCCTCTTCACTAAAGTTATTAACATAAATGGTAATTTCAGACGGTCAGGTCTGAAGCTAAGGACTTACTTTAATTCCCACATATGGTCTGTGTAGTGCTTGTGAATCCCAGTGCACTGAAAGAGGAGCAATAATTCTTATCCAAACCTGCCTCTAAAAGACTGGTTGCAATGTTTCCGCACACATAAGAAAGAAGACCCCATTCATCTCTAAGTGATCCTTTTGTTAACACCATGTCTTAGGGGAAACATGCAAAATTCCAACATCACATAATTGTACCAGGTGTAAGGGTAAGGATATTTACTTTCTTGATACATTTGTCCAAAAGACATTTAGTCCTACACAAAACAAACACAAACATTCAATCTTATTTACTCCACTTCAGAAAGGCATCTCTGTTTACTCACATACAATAGCCTGCATGTGAAACTCCAGAGTTTCTGGAATATAGATGGATGACCACGCACACAAGTCAGACTTACTCCTTTAGCAGTCCTGCTTGTACTCACAGTAACAGCCACAGTGAACATATATGACCACATACATAAACACAGTTTTTTTACTCCTGACTCGGATCAGCTCTTAAATACATGTTTGACCGCTTTACAAGGATTGCCTCTGTTAAATCTCCTGCACATGTGTTGCTAAATAGGCCAGAATACACTGAAGTGGAGGGGAAATGCAAACTGTAACTTCTGAGAGAGGTTAAATATTTTGCTCAAAGAGCAATTTCTCCATTTTACAATCATCAGACTATAAAGAGAAATTTATTCCTGCCAGTCTGCTTCTTTTATCTACTTGTACTCCCACCTGATTTGTTTCCTTTACAGAAATTACAAGGTCATCCAAGCTAAGTAACTGTTGTGCTTGTGATTAACTACCTACAATCAGCAGGTACAAAATATGAAGATTTATGATTAGATTTTTTAGAGGTGGAATTCTATGAGCTAGTTCTTAATGGAGCTGCCCTAAATTTGCCACTATTAACCAGCGAAAGAAAAAGACAAACCCAACAAATAAACCACCTTTGTTTTTAAAGCCAGAATATAACATTTTGAAGGAGATTCTTTCTTGCTTGTGTTTGTTTCACCTGTTTTTATTAATGCCATTCTTTTACTCAAAAGGGAGTACTGCATGGACTCTTGTTTAATGGAGAAATAAGACTATTCCTGTTACCAAAATATGTTACTCTATTACTGCCACAAGCTTTATTTATATCACCATGAATTATTTTGCCCAGCAGAGAAATGTTTCCTCTTATATAAAAGCTGACAGTAGTTTGACAACTAAAAGCAAAACTGCAATCAATTTGGGGCAGAAAACGAACAATACCACACCCCACCAAAACTGCAAAGGAAATAAAGGTAGATTTAATATATCTGTCTCAGCTGTGTTGACAGCCTGAATTAGACCTCAAATACAGACTGTGTCAGGGGGCTGAAGAGCTTGGGAAGCATGAAGGGGAAATTGTAACCCCATAATGCATTTTGTCTTGACTTCTGCAGAGAAAGGATGGGAGAAACAGATGTTGCAATGACAGGGTGGTGTGACTTGCACTGCTTCCATGAGAATAGAAACAGGAACAGCGACAGACCCCAGGAATAACAAATTCCTTTCTGGGCTGGTGACATTTCTGATTGAAATGAGCTTCTGACATGACATAAACACTTTCCATTTCATCAGTGGTCACACAGGTGCCTCTGGGGAGACCTTGCCCTCAAATGCCGCTCCCTGCTGCCTGTTGCTTACCATTAAAATCATCCCTCTCCTCAGGACAACGTTTCTCCTTCTTTATAGTAGCATAAATTAAATGACTCTGCATGTTTGGAGCTCCATCTTCTAACATGGAGAGATGCATCTGCCCAAGGACAGACTATATCTACTCTGCAAGGCTTTGCTTCCATAAATAACAAAACATCTGTTGGCCCTAGCTGAGCAAAATTGATGGGGGGCAGGGTTTCATCCCATCCCAAGGTGGAGCTGCAAAGGTTAAGGACACTGTTCATCCCCCAAACCAGGGAGTATGTAGAGGTGATGTGTTTTGTCATGACACTGTCATGTCCCCTTTCCCTTGACTGCTCCACTGACTTTTGCCATAGCAAATTACTCAGACAAAGCAAACTCATGCTGTTAGCTATGAAATGCAAAACAAGCATCAACTATCAAAACAATAGTAATAGCATCATGATGTTAGACATGCTATTTTCTGTGAAGAATGATGTTAGCCATGGAAATTCCTCATAAAAAGAGGTAAGTGCAAACCATGCACAGAAATGAGGATCCCTGTCCTACTGAAACACAGAGTTAGATGCCTAAAGAGATCTTGGTATTGGGGTGGTTTTTTTGATAGCACACAAACATTGCTATCAATGAGAGTTCGTCAACTGATGGAATGTTACAAAGTTCATAGGCATGTATGTACTTTTTGAGACCCCAACACACCTGAAAGAAACAAACAAACAAACAAATATTTGTGTGTGGTCTCTTTCAGTGGCTTGCCTAAGGTTGGAAAGCTGGTGGAAGATGCAGCCTTTTCAGAGTATTTTAACTACAAAGCCACCTTTCCTTTCAGCAGAGCAGAGCTTACTAGGACATTGAGAACAGGAAAGAGGGCTGACAAGGGCCTTGAACGCCCATCTGCTACCTGTACCCATGCACAGAACCTAGACCAGTTCTGCTCAGAGTATTTATTCCCAGTGGTTTTATTCCCTGCTCAGAGTATTTATTCCCAGCCCAGATGTGTAATGATAGCTCAGTTTCAGTTTGTCACCCATAAATAATCACCTGCTTTTCCTGCCTTCCTCCTGATGCTAAGGGCAATTTCAATAGCTCCCTTGGGGTTTTCCAAATGAACAGCTTCCTCATGAAGCTTAACTAAAAGGGAAAAAATGCCGCTCTCCCTAGGTACCATTGCAGCTAAAACCCAGGCTCAGCCCTTTGCAGTTTTTCTCCGTTACCCCCATTCATGTATCTAGTGCTGTCGCATTGTCCCCTCTAATCCAGGACTTAGATGAGCTTGTTTACCACAATCCCATTTTCCGTGTGATTTATCCCCAGCACCCTGCATGCAAAGAGGCAAGCTTCACACACATCTGCGCGTGCGTGCTGCCATCAGGGATGAGCTCTTGCTTTAGGCACTTGCTTTTCTCTCATTAGTGGAAGCTAACAATAAGTGTGAGAATTGCAGACATCAGAAGTAATTAGGAAGAAATTATTTCACGTTACCTAACAAAATGAGGTCTGTGAATAAAGCCTAATCCTGCTGTCTGCCCATTCTTTTTATCCCTAAATGACTCGGAGATGGGGAGGGCACAAAATGCCCTCCACAGCACTGGATGGGGAGCAGCCACAAGGAGATTCAGCCATGCTCAACGGGGGCCATCATGCTGCCATCCTCTGGCTGAATAAACCCTTCCCTAGTAGTACTGCAACACTGTTTAAAGAATTGACCATTTCAAACAGCTGAATCTCTTCACAGCTTAAATTTTGGTGAATAAAAATGATTGCTTTGAACTATTCAGTCCCCTCAGACCTCTGAAGGAGCTGCTGTGTTTTCAGTGACTGTGCAAGCCTTGCAGACTGACCCTTCCTCAGTACTGGTACTATCATCACCTTCATGGTGATGCTGACAGTCCAATCCTCTTCCCAAACTGTCCAATTTTTCTACTCTTCTTTCTAGTATCTGATATGAACAAGTCCAAAAACCTCGCAACAGCCTCATGACATTTTAAAAATCAACGACAATTTTTTATACTTGTGGGAATTCACCAAGTTAATTCCATCACAGGATTTCCAAGCAGCATTTTTCAGCACAGCTGAAGAAGACGTAGTATTGATCAGGGAATGCATAGATTACCGCTCTCAACAAGGTAGCAGGTGACCATCATCTGTCAAACCTGCCATTCCATAAATTTTTATGACTTCTCATGCTACATTTCTCAGTCACAGACATCTCAGTACTATTTCAAAAACATCAATGGGACTATAAAAACACAGCCAGCAGGTGTGCATGTCCAGATCTCAAGTGTACTTATTTACAGCCATATGCACACAGACAGTGTCTCTGTGATCTATTGCCTCATGATCCTTGCAATATACTATTTATATTGCTTCAGATCACGATTTTCTGCTTGCTGGTGTAAGGATAGTACCTCGTAAGGTACTGTAGCGAATAAATCTTGGGCTATACAAAAAAACAATGCAGAGCACTGCTGTATATCTGGCAGAGGAACTTGCCTCTAATTCACTGCTTTAAAGCCAGCAGAACATATATAGTGACACACAGAGGATTCAGCAGAGCAATCGAAAGAGCATCCCTCAAAGTCATGAAAGAGGCAATAGGTAGTCTGTTACTTTCTTTTTTGTTTCTCATTTTACTAGTTAGCTAATGTGCAGAAGGCTGCTCCCCCACCTCATCTCTCTTTGCTTTCACACTGGGCATGATAAATATGACCCCTACAACTAACAGCTTTTGGCAGCAGCACAGCACAAACTCTTGTTGGATTGCAAAATCTTACTGGCTTGCCTGTGGCACCTTCCAGGGAAGGGTAGCAATATTTTGACAAGCACTACTGCCAGCGGACAGCCTTTATGTGTCTCCTCTGCCTCCTGACCTGCAGACAGTGGTAGGAGTGTGCTGATGAGACCGACATTATGCTGACCAGTAAGAATACTGTGAATATCAAGAAGTTCTCTTGACATTGATTATTAACAACATGATGACAGCACACTGGATTACCAGACTTATCATGTTATTAGATCATCCAATTCCAGCTGGTGGGAGAAGCCAGGATGGAAACAATCAGGGAAAACAAATAAATACACCATGTTCTTGAAAAGCAGCAGACCAAAATCTCAGCTTTAATACTCCCATATCTAATTGCTAATGAGCACCTTCACCAGAGTTGGTGGGTTAAGAGACTCAAAAATACTTGAATACTTTAGAAAGCCTCCCTTGCAGGATGTGTGGCAGATCGGTCAGTCTAAAAAAAACACCTTGTCTCAGGGTATGGGGGAGACTTTGTGAAAGACACACAAAGAAGCCAGGTCTTCCCATTCTAAGGGAGCACAAAGTCCTCAGCAAAATCTGGTGTTTCTGTAAAGGGCTCTTGTGTTACTAAATATGTTTATTGAGAAAGTCTGTGTGGTCTCTTATGACCACCATTAGGATTCCTTGGTGAAACAGAAATGCAAGGACTGGCACTGAAGCACCTGTCTCAGTACCAGGGGACATTCCTGCAGTCTCTGGGAGACATGCAGCTCTGCTGTCCATCACCCATCAGTGCTGGCCCTCCTTCTCACCAGGGCTTCCTGACAGGCCTTTATCATTGCCCCAGGAAAACCTCCAAGTTTCACTGTCATACCCTGGATATGCCCCATTCCTCTCACCCTGACAGTTACTGAAAGCTAAATCCAAGTCTTCTTGGCTGCTTCTCTAGCCTGAATAACCAGGGAACCTGTGCTTCCCAGCAGGTCCAACACAGCCAGTGAGACAGGCAGAAGTGAGAAGTCTGTCTTTTCCCTCCCGCTCCCTGTTAACTTTCAGAGTCCTGCTTTCTCTTTTCTGTCTTACAGTCACGCATGCACACTTCTTGAGCAGCTGTGAAGCTGTGTAGGCACCAGAGGGATAAAATGGAGGAGGAGTTTGGGAGAAGCTGAACAGGGGAAAAAAATAAAGGAACACCATACCAACTTAAAGATTTACTTAGCACAGAAGGTTTGCATTTCAGAGTAGAAGTTAATGGAGTTGTAAAGGCTTTTAGCAGCCAAGAACATGGCCTCCAGCATCCATTTCCTATCCCCATGTCACATGTAGTTTTGAGCTGAAAGTTCTGCATCTTAACACACTTTTGCTCCTTACTTCATAGTAGATGTCACATTTTGGAGTAATCCATTCTGGTTTGGTTAGAGGAGGAGGTCTTTAATTAATTACTGTAATCAATTGCCATAACTGCTACATAAGGACACCTGAGAAATGGCTTATGGTGCAGTGGCCTATTCATGTGGCTGGAATATGATGTGGAATCTCCTGCCTTTGCTGGGACATATTTTGCCACCTTGGGCAAGAAGCTACATTTTTGCTAGGATCGGCATGTGCTAAGCCACAATACAGGACACAGACCAGCAAAGCACAACATTCACGTGAAGAATTTCTATGACAGGCACAAAGAATTTGTCTCATGGCTGAGCAACACTGAAGTGTGTAGTAAGCCAGGCCCTGCTATAAGATCCAGTCCCTGCAGCCTCCCCCTTACAACGGGCCTGGTGTAGGTCAAGGCACTATTCTCCCAGCATAGGAAACTGAATTCTGCTCTGGAGTCTCTCTTCCAGTTGGCTGATGTAACACTAAAGTCATAACAATTTTCTGGGAATAACAGGAGGTTCAGAGGTTCCAAGCTACATTTAAACAGGATCTGAACAGACCTTTCCGAGCCAAATTGATTCCTGGTGCAACTCTAATGAGGCTGGAGGAACTGCACCTGGGATGATTTTAGTCCCACACAATATGTCAATGGCCAATCTCAATATGCCTGGATAGAGGCATCTTTGAAAAATACATTCTCTTTAAAGTACTAAATTCTGATCTGCCAAATGTGGCAGCCAATGAGCTCTTCCAAACTAAATACTGTGAGGATTATGCATAAATACTGAAGTATCCTAATCAGCCTCTTGCTGAAAATTAATTGATCCATTACAGACAATAACTATATTCTGAAGTTTTTATTCTGCATTTTTTACTTCTGTAAGTAGCATATGTGATTTGATTGGCTGGATATTTTAAACCCGAGGGAACCATTGGTGGAGCAGTACAAATCCCTCTGAAATCCAAAATTGCCAGCTGCAATTATAGTCTGCATCTAGCATCTTCTCTAAGGACTATAAATGCTTCACTACTTTAATTTTGCTTGGCATTTGCATCACTGTGTGACAATTACCAAGCAACAGCAAAGGATGGATTCAGTAATGAAGTCAGGACAGTAAGGAAATACTGTCCAAACTGAAATATTCTCTCTATTTCAACCTAATATTCATCATTCTGTGCACATGGATACATCATATTTAGATATAAAGCACTGGTAAGACAGGCACCTTTCCTTTTTGCTGCTGAAATGCCTGTGGCTTCCTGCATATTAGATATGAGCAAAACTGTTTTCTCCTCATATTTCTTGATTGTTTTCACCTTCTTAAAAGGATGAGATACTAAGTTGCAAATACTAGTAATTAAAAGGTGAGACTGGCAACTATACTACTCCAGTTAAGGCTTGTGAAATTCTACCCATTTCAGTGATGGGACGTGGGAATGAAACAGCAATTTCATTCAGCTCAGCTATATTTTGAACTCATATATACATAGTTTTAATTATTTGAACTATTCATGATTGCCCCTAAGTCCTAGCTATATTAGAAGACAAAATCAAACATTATAGCTCAAACTATTAACACAAATCAGCAGAGATACAATTGGGGAAACAAAAAACAACATTATGAGAAAATGGGGCTTAGACAGGAAGGGTTTTGGGTATTGCCAAAAATAGTTTCCCTTGTTAAAAAGACAAATGCTGAAAAAATATTGTTTAGCAAGGAAAAAAGCAGGATTTGGAGAGGTGAAAAATAAAATACTTATAATGAAAAAGACTTGGTGCACAGTGAGCTGTGCAGAATCAATGTTTGTAAATGACACTACTTTTCTTGATCAGCCAGAGCTGGAAAATTTCAGAAAGACCTAAGTAATTTAGGCAAATAGGCAACACGGTGGAAATGTTGTTCAATGTCATTGCAAGGTCAAGCAATGAGACAGACTAAGGGAAAAAAAATTAAATTCCTCACATGCTTCAAAATGGTTCAAACTTAATCATATAAGCACTGGGACCTTCCTGTTCTTTGGGACCCAGCGCTCCATTGCAGGCATAGTCTAACAAGGCTGGAATAAAGCCAAATAAAGACTGAACTGAAAAATCACAGTACCAGCAACAGTGCAGCACCATCTTACATATTTTGGGCACGTTTGCTGAAGCCCCTCAACAAGAATACTGAAGAATTAGACAGGTCTTGGAGTAGGCTAAGCACGATCCAACACAAAAACTTTCAAAGACATGTTGGAAAGGTGTGGTTAGTTTATTCCAGAGGTGATAAACAAGGTCATGCAAGAAAAGTAAATAAAATGCTGAAAGTGGTGTCTACCAGGAGCTCCTATTCTTCCTGTCTCCAGAACATGGTGGCAGTGTTTCCCCCTTATCCGCCCACCCCCAAAATAAAAAAATTAAAACCTGCAAGAAAATTCCCAACAACTGGCTGCTCATCTCCTCGTGGTTTTCTTACTGGAGAGCAACTAACAGCATTCACCAGCTCTGCATACCACCAAGATGACACCACAAGAGGATTAAATTGATTACAGAAATCCTGACATGTGCATAGAAGGTTCTTAAGACAGTTCTAGCTGACCTCAGTTTACTAATTCTTGTCAGAAATCCTCCACATTTAATGGCCACCCCTTTATACCCCATGCAACACAGAACACCAGAACAGTTGGTGAGTAACACTGTTATGAAGAAGAAAGTGTCTAGACAGGGTAAATCTGTCCAACCTGACCCAATAGAGGCAAGTACTAAAGGACTTAACCTATTTTGTACCAGGGAAAGCCTCAGCTATTCACAGGAGATGCAGTCAGAAGAGAAAGTTATACTTCTGACCTTTGGCCAAACTAATAGCTTATAAAATAGCACCTGCAACTACAGTCCAAAATGGTATCAAAGCTGAACATTTTCCAGTGAGGTGCCAAAAAGAACCAAATTCACGTAGCTCATGCTGATACTTAATACAACCAAAGTTCCCATAGCATCTCCCAGGAAAACGAAATCAGGAGTTGTATGGGAAGCTTTATTGGAGCAGAAATAATGTCTAGGCCCATTTTTTTCCTCTCCATGGCTTTTCCTCTTGAACATTGTAATGAAACAGATCTCAAATGTTTAAAGTCTAAGGAAAAAGCTATATCCCACCACATATTTCCAAAAGCAAGAGTTAAAAAAACGTTTGTCTCTTACCTTGTTAGCTTTGTCCCGATCTGCTGCCTAAGTTCAAGCCTCTCTTCATCAGTCTGCATGGGGAGGATGTTCTTTTCCTCCAGCTCTCGCTTGGAAGGCCTGTTGCTTAGTTTGATTGCTAAAGAGTCCTTCCTGCAGAGTTTCCTTGCCAGGGGGCCTGTGGGAGAGAGGAGACGCTCTGCCAAAGGAGGTGTCATCATTTCATTACAACATGCAGCTGGCAAAGAAGCACTAGCCAAGGGAGGATATGAGGTTCTCCTTTACACTGGTATGGACTATGGGAAAAGGGGTGTCATTAACTTCATGTGCTCCATTAACCTCAATTCATATCATAATAAGGAAAAGCTGAAATTGGTAGGTATACAGGAGATAGAAGTTAATATATTGCTCCATAGAGGGGAGTGGATAAGAAGGGCTTGTTTTAGAATTGCTAGTAGCATCTGTAGCTTTCTGTAGCACAGTATTTCCACATAATGGAATGAAAAATTCAACCTCAGAATCTGGGCAGGCAGCAGATTCTGAGTGAAAAGAGAGGGCTATCTGAATCTCTCTTGCACTGTCATATCAAGACATCCAAGCCAGCACTAGAAGGAGTCAAAAGTCAATCAGAAACAGCACAAATCTCTATGTACATTAACTGACTGCTTCTCAGGCAGTGACAGTGGCAAAGACACTGTAAAAACCAGTGGCCTTTTATGGCTCATATTTGCTTTCTCAGGCTTGTGTCCAAAGCAGTTTGAGCAAGCAAGACAGACACAAACAGAGAGACACAAACACATGGGAATTTTGGCCTTTGTCAGGAGAGTGTGAGATAGCACAGTTCTGCTCTGTTTTTAGTTTAGGAGCAAACACTGCTTAATTTCACTTGCAGGGTAAGGTGGTGCTCTGAGGAGATGAAATATGCCTGTTTTAGAATCTTCTTTCTGTGTGTTTTAAAAGGGATGTTTGATTATACTGCTTCCAGTTTTCAGAAGAAAAGAAATGCAAGGGCCTGGAACTTCAGTCTCTGGGATGACAAGCAGTTGTCATACATAAAGTACTGTATCTTGTCTTCATGGGAGAGTCCCACGATGCCATACTCGGGCAGGAGCTGAGTTTCCTTACAGTGGTCAGGAAGGCCACAGGTCTTTTCCCAGTCTGTAATTGTGATATGGCTACCAATTAACCTCTTCTTATCTGAGCCAAATCCTCTGATTGTGACCCGTTTCAAAGCATGTGCACATTTATGATTCTGAAGTGATTTAATACTGACTACATATAAAAACTCTGCTTCTCTACATGTGGCACTTATTTCATCCTTCTGAAGTACCTATTGAGATGATCTCGACTTAAGCCAAAGGCAGGGCTTCTCTTCACCACGGGCACTTGGGAAAGTGAATCCAAATGCCAATTTGTAATTGAACTAATGTAAGCCTAAACCTGTCATCTGAATTTGGCCTGAGCACTACCCAGACAGCAATTCATGTACATCAGGGGAATCACTAAAAATTCATACTACTTGTTATTTTGAATTGGCATCCCCATGTAGTCAAGCTCTGAGAGTTACGAAAGCCACAGCCAAGAAAGAAAATACACAGGCCTTGTGTTTCCTTTGTGTATTGTGAGTTCAGAGTAAAATAAGTGAGAAAGGAAAAATGGAATGAGTCTTACTTGTAAATAAGGAGTTATCCTCCTCTTCATCTTCCTCTTCTTCCTCTTCCTGCCTTGGATAGAGGCAGGAAGAATCTTCATAGTCAGTTTCATGAGGCACATTTTCTTTATTGTCATCGCATTCGATCACAACAGTTGGCACTTGTCGCATGTCTGGAAGGCCCCCAGGTCCTGTTTTTGTAACACTGTCACTTGTGTGTAAACCAGAGCTGTTGGGAAAGAAAAAAGAATAAATAAACTAAAGGAAACAGCTCAATGAAAGCCAGAGTTGCTTCTCTCACTGTGTATAGGAAAGTAGTGGTCTTTCATCTCTTTTTGAGAAGAAATGAGAACAGAAAGATCTTCAAGACCAGCAAGACATCTAATGGGTTTAAACGGAGTCCTTATTAGATTTAGGATACAACACTTATTAGGGAGAGGTAGGACAGTGTCCTGGGTTGCAGTGTATTCTATTACCATCCTCAGGAGCCGTTGAAACCAGGTGGGGCAGTGTTTCCTTGCCTCCTCCCCCCAGACTATCTTTCTGTTAATTGCCCATCATTGTCCTGCCGCCTGACTCAGAGATAACTCCCTCCGGACTATTCTCCTGTTAATGAGCCTAATCAACACTTGGCCTCATGACTCGTTACCCCATTGTGAGATGCTCCGCCCAGAGGGAGGAACCAAGCATCCCATCGTGGATATAATCTGAGGCTGAACACCAGAGACACCGGCTTCCCACTGGATTTCCAGAGGACAGGAGCTACACAGCCACCATTGGACTTCCTGAGGAAGAGCAGACTGTTTTACTACAGGATCACCGCTTCAGAGGACTGCAGCCACCATTCTACCAGACTGCTACCACCACCCTGCCTAACAGGGTGTCAGGTTGTACCTTGACTCTGTCAGTTTGACAGTGTTTTCTTTTACCTTTTTTTTCCCCTTTTCTTTAATTTCCATTAAATTGTTATTCTGACTTAGTGCCTCCCACTGGTTTGTTTTCAAACTAGTACAGACAGTTCTAAAGATCTGTGGCAAATACTAAGTGACCAGTTACTCAGAGTGGTAAGCACCAGCTACTCAGTGGTAAGCATTTCTCCAGCCTGGTGTCTGTGTGACCTCTCCACTGGTGTGCAGGCAGCAAGGAATGTGAAAGGTGGAAGGGAGGAAGTACAGACTGTAGAGGATAACTGTAGAAAGGCAGAGGGAAAATATGGCTTGCACTAGTTGGACAAGATGATGTTGAGTGACTTGAGGGGACGGCAAGGGCACAACTTTCTGACGCGCAGGGGAGCGAGCATGTGAAACTGGGCTTGGAGAAAAGGGACTTTGGGACCAGGTGAGAGTAACCAAGGAAGTAGCCAAAACCTGAGAGGTTTGTTTGCTAATGGTACAGTTACATACTGGGGGGTGGCCATGATGATATCCCTTCTCCTGCCCCAGCTCCTTATCCAACCAGGTGCTGAAGATCAATCAGAATTGGTGCTAACATCGTATTTCTTTTGTTACAGGTGTGATTGATTATTTTCTGCATCCTATGAGGTTAAGAATAGTGGTGAGGACTGCTACCATCTAGCTGTTTGTGTTGAATTCAAAACCCTTTACGAAATAACATATCAAGTAGGAAAACAGGAATATGAGGAGGTGAACACAATGTCAAACACAAAGTGAAAGGAAAAGTCAGGAACAGAATCATGTTTCCCAACCAGTTTTTATCTAAATAGCTCATGTTGCTTTTCCAGTGTGAAATCAGAATGAGAGACTGGCAGGAAAAAATGGTGGTAGCTCAGGATTACTTGTGAGACAGCAGAAACCGCCCTCTCTCTGAAGTCCTGGCTGATGCAACAGCTATACGAAAAATGGGGAACATTTGCCTGTTGGACACCCTCTGTATGTCAAATGCCCATTTTACTTTCCAGAAGAACACAGGTGTGAAAGCAGATGTGTTGGCCAAGTTGACCTTGAGGCACACAAACTTGGATCTGACAATTATTGAGAAGCCTCAATTGCCTTGAATTAATCTTAGCCTGCTCTGAATACCAGAGGTATTCTGCATCTTGAATAAAATGTAGTCTTCTCTTTAAAAGATTTCTACTGAAATCTACTGACTTTACTATTTTCCACTTAAAACATTTTGCTTTCTTCTAACCCAAAAGTTAGAATGGATTCTTAAATGGCTGCCAGATAACATTCCACGGAGACTTTTAAAAATGTAGTTCTAGGAATATAATGCTATAATGTTCCCAAATATGCTTAGGGATGAAAGAGAAGAAAAGGCTTCAGATCCTGTGAACACACCATACCATGTTCTTATTATCATCTTCAGCTTCAAAGAAATAATTTTGTTAATTCCAACATTTACTACTGCAGACTAACCAACAGTGAGATGCAGAGCTTTATTGGATGCCTTGAAGAGAGAAACTCCATTTTCTTTGTGATAGTCCATTTTTTGTATCACAAAGTAAGAGAAATTCATGAAGAATTGGCTTGCAAATTTTTGTATTGGACTTCAATGAGCTTGACACGAAAAACTTTATCCCAGATGCAGTTTTAGAATTCATCAGCTGAATTCTCATAATGACACATCAACGCACTACAATTTTTAAAAACTTTGAACCAACTTTTGATTTACTGAAATGCTTTTGGAATTTTTATATTATGAACTTCATTAAATCTGTTTTCTCTGTAAGCTAATTTTTGAGTAAGTCTTTTAAAGAGGAAAGGGAGGAAATGTAAAAGTCTGGAAGGAAATTTCTGAGAAAAACTGTAATACTGTGAAATTCTGTTAACATTGCTAAGAAAAAATACCCCAAGCCTTCCAATCGCATACACGCAACCACTGAATCATTCAGTCAATTTTAGAACAATAAATACACAGAGAGTAAGTACAAATTCATTAAGGCCCTTCTGGAAGTACAAATGAAAGGAACAAGAAGTAGTTCAGCATCCTGGACTATTTGGTGCTTCCCTGTTCTGTGAAGGATTGATGTAGAATTACGGATGCATCCTTATGGGTGTGTACATAGGGTAGCAGATATCAAAGTGATCCATCAATTTAGGTTATCGAACAGATATTGGATAGCAACAAGATTTTCAAGTTACCAGAGAGGATTTTTATTTGAACTAGTGATCTAGAAATAGGCAGCTTCTCATCTCATTGTAAGTTTTCTGAATCATCCGCTTTCTTGATAATACTACTTTCTATTTTAAGCCCCTCATTTTTCCTAGTGTTTTGTGTCGTTCTTGATTAAAATCAGCCCTTTCCACAGCAATTTCACTAAGTCAGCTGTCTAAGCAGAGTGCTTATGAAATACATGCAGTACTGCAGTATACTTAAGAAAGACAAATCAAGGTCACTGGATATGTCCATTGTGTATAAATGACTCTGGGTCATTAGCAAAACTCCCACATGGTCAGGTGGTCTACACCACAGAATTTTTTAGCATTATTCACCAAAAAGCATACTATTGTTTCAAAAAGCCCATTTTAAATCAGTTTTGTGTTTTGCAACAAAATTAGAGAAAAAAACTACAGTTAAGCAAGTGCTTGTTTCAAGAAGATCTTAATGCACGGATTTGAACAATTCATAGCTCTCCAACACAAGAACTTGCAATTACTGCTGCATCATCTTTACATGATCAAAACAGCAAAAAAGTTACACCACTACAGCTTGCAATGTTTTTAGAGAGAAAATACTTTAATGAAAAATCACAATTTAAGCATATGAGTGACTTACGGTACAGACAAAATAAAAAAAAAGAAAAAAGTGAAATACCTCCTGTAAAATCTAGTGGGAAAAACATGCACACTTCTCATCTGTTATCCCAGGCCCTTTGATTTTGGAATAAAGCATTACATTTTTCTCAACATGTTTTCAGATCCAAGTACACTTTTCTGTACTCACCAGTTAAAACAAAAAATCTGAAAAAGCTTCAAACCATTGTATATCCGTTTCTACCACAGGAATGTGTGTGAGAAACAGAGAGAGAAGGCAGAACTATAAATATGAAGTGCTTCTATCCTTAGGCAATGCTAAAGTTTAGACAAGATGCAATTCTCTTGACAAGTTTTATGGAAGAGAAACGTTTTCTGACTCAAATATGTTTCGTAAGATGTACAAGACACTGGCAGTATGTCTAATGCATCTCATTTCATAAATCTACAGTCTGAAGCTGAGCTGGGTGTCCCAGAGGAACTGGTCTCACACACAGTCTCTTTGGACACAGTGATTTTTCACTGCTCCACCACAGAGGCAATTCTAGCCCGGAGTGAGATATTGCCACTTAACAGCTCTTTAGTATGTACGTTGGACAAACTGAGGCCTGGATTCATCTGCGCCCGCTCCTGTACATGAACCCACAGAGTAAATGAAATTAATTGTCACCTTTCCAGACAGGCTGAGAATTATACAGGCAAGGCAGAAAATCAGGCTATTTCAGATCAAGAAACTGCCTCACTAAGTCAAAATTAAAGACACGTTTTGCTGTCACGAGAGGGTTTCTAAAGCTTCTTTAGCCACTGTTTGTGATGCACAGCTTTGGGGCATGGTGTTTCTTCTCAAATACATTTCAGTCAGGAGGATGAAATCTGCGTATTTTGGTGGCAGGGCTTACCAGATTTTCATAAACTCCTAAAATGCATTCTAAAATGGTGAAAAATTGTGTCCAAATCTAGAGTTTTACTTACGCTTGACACACACCCTTTGGGCTGAAGGGGAAAGTCATTTGCAGTAGGACACAAATTGGCAACAGAGGTTGCAGAAAAAAGGTTACATGGAAATTACACATTTCTCTGTTTCAACTTAATCTACCATAAAACTGGTAATTTATCAGGGAGAATAGAGGCAAACTGGCAGCACAAATGACATGTCATAATAGTCATACTATGACAAGGGGCAGATTGCCCTTCTGAGAATAGGGTATGAATAGACGTTATGAGTACCAGAAAATGTTTGCAATCAAAAGCGTTAAGTGCACAAATGAACTTAATGTTCTATAATGTCTGTAATAAAATTGAATAAAAAAATCCAGGAAGTAACTGCCATTTTAAGCCATAAGAACAAGTGGGACTTGAATAGCTATTACACGCTTTTTAATGTACCTTAAGACCTTAACTTATTAATATGCACTAGATCTAGGTGAGGCAGTTACATGCAATCACTCCTGCAGAGGGGAAAATAGAGAGACTCAGTAACTTTCTCAAGGTCAAAGACAGAAAAATCTGGCTTCCAGGTCTGTACAGAGGGAGAGCTCATTTTTCTCTGGCAAGCCTGTGGCTCATTGGCAAAGCACTGATTTCAACTATCAGTCTTCAAATGTTGTTACACTATCCAAATTCCAGAGACCTGAACTGTGTGAGCAAAAAATCCAGACTGTTAGAGGAACAGAATGTTTTAGCCTTTCATCTGTTTTTCATGTCCACACTCAGAGACGTGGTGAAGAGGAGAGTTGTGAGGTCTAAGAAAAGTTTACTGGGCAAAATACGGATTTGATACAACCTGATACAGCAAGTATCAATAGAGCTTAAATGACCTTGAGGAGCTTCCACTGCACCAGGATCAAAGAAACTAGATACAAGGAAGAAAAGGAAAAATTCCATAAGGAAAAAAATGTAGAGCTGAAACCTGATCTATACTTGTCTATATGATCATCCCTTATTAAAAACAAAACACTATTCTAAATAATCCCTCAAAATACCAGACCTGGCAGCATTGCTACTGCAGCACCATGGCAATTATTCTGTGAAGTTGTAGGATACTTTTGAGATAATGTCTGACATCAGAAGAAAAAGCCCCTTAGTATTCACCAGAAGGTGCCTCAGAGACTTATCAGGCTCTCTCATCTCCTCAAGATTATTGACCCAACAGCAGTAGCCCAGTACACTGTTAGCTTGGAAGGAACAGCAAAGGATGTCACTCCATATCCTATGCATGCTACAGAAGTGAGCACACTACCGAATTTCAAACAGAGGAAGGAGATCTAGGATCTCTGCAGTTTTAACAGGCCCTCAAGAGTTTTGGGCTGAAGTGTACAGTGACAAATACTGCAGCATAATTTCTCTTGGGTTTAATGCAGATTTTTACAATAAGGGAAAGTAAGCACTGTCAAAAATTGTAGAAAACAGTGGCATGGTGTTGTATTTGGTGCAAATAATTGTCTCCCAAGTTAAATAAATATATTTAAAAAATCTGCACAAATCTTCAAGCAAACTTGGCAAATTTATCTAGATCACAATGTGGCTTGAAAAAGCAAATGAAGAATTTAACAGTAAGATCAGCTCCACAGACCTGTAAATGGTTTGAAATACTTCTACCTCTAAGTACTACAAAAATAACAATTGCTGTTGCAGAGGAGACAATCATGACCTATTTTCTCCCTTGTGAATGCAAAAGTTATTGATTTGTATTGACAAGCAGCACAACTTAAGTACTCAATACATTAATCCATGATTAAAATAAGTTTATCAACACAAAAAAAAAGGCTGTGAAAAATCTGTCTCCAATATCATGAACTAGGATTCATATTAATTTTAAATGTGAAATATCAGTGCCACAACCTTTTCTTATTTTCTTCTTATTAATTGCAAAGGGAAGCAACTGCTTCAAATTGGGACATGAATCCTTGCTTACTCAGTTTTTAACAAGCAGCAGAGCTTCAGCTTCAAATTAATAGTTAAACCCAAACAGCATCACTGTCTTGAAATCAGTTAAACGTATTTGTAGACATAAACATGATGGATGACTAGAAATTGGAGCATTCATTGCTGTGGGGCAACAGATGCCACAATGAAGTCATGCTCTGAGAGATGTCACTGGGCTCAGGCTAACAAAGGGCCTTCTGCACAAGTGCGAGCCAGACATTAAGACATCCGACCTAAGCTGGGGATGGCATGGGAAGTGCAGCCCCAAAGGAGCCTTTGGAAGACAACAGCTACGCTCTGCGCCTGGCACATTGAATTTTGGGGTGGTGTAGAGGCACCTGACCAGCCATGATGGCAATGTGAGAAGTAAATGGGTAGTCACTGGGCATGGCAGTGGGAGGCAATGTAGATGCTCTTTCTAATCCTACCTCTACAGCTCTTTCACTGATGGGAACAGGAATGTCCTTCATAGCCCTAGTAGTTTTTCCCCAGCTGAGAATTCCCCCATGCTGTAGAAACATTAGCCCCATGATGTAATCACAGATGTGCCACTATTCTGGTACTAAAATAAGCTGGCAGTCTGAGACAGCCTCTGGTCTGCCAACTCTTTTTCAGGCAGTAAGGAGAATCTGCCATCAATAGTCCAGTTGTTTCCAGCTATGGAATATAATGAAGGCAGCATTATCAGAAAGAAGTACTGGGGTAAATCATTAGGCATTTTGTCTGTTAGACCAAATATTTTGCCTTCCTGTACAACAGAAGGATGATATGATGCTCCTAGAACAAGCTGGCTACAAAGCTGTCCTTGGTACTAAATAAAACATGTAATTTTTCAGACTACGTTCTGTGTTCTGGGACTTTCTTGGTTTTCCTCTGAAAGGTAAAATAAATTTTCCAAAGCTTGCTGATGTAGCAGTCTATGAGGGCAGTTTGCATTTATATACAACATGCTACTTCACTTACTCAGACTACTTGGAGAAACACTCAGAGATACTCATAAGTGACAGTAACAAAAAACAGCCCCAAGGTGGGTAAGGCATTTCTGATCAAATGTGCTACCTCTTGCCAGATGCAAACAGCTAAGAAGGTAGCTGCTGTGGAATGGGTTAAATACTTATTTTAAGATCAAACATACAATTTAAATTAATTTAAATAATTTAAATACTGTATTAAAACCCCTCTAAGTGACTTTTAGGAAGTCTACATGAATTGTTTTGAGCTATTTGGTAATACTAATCAGATGCCCTGCTGGAGTGGCACATTGGATTCTAATTGCTCTTTCATGAATCTTCCTTTCCTTGCATTTAGCAATCCTCCACTCAACTGGAGCTCTGCATTTATACCTCAGCAGTACATATTGCAAGCCAGGCACGTCCTATTAAAATCTTCTCCATTGGCTGTATTACCTACTTCCTTGAACAGGACAACAGGGTTCAGGAAATTTGGTCTTTATATTTCCTTTCTGCCACAAACTCGTCAAACAAGCCTGGAAAGGCTCTTCCCCTGTCTCTGTTTCTCCAGAAATGACTCTGCCCTGAAGCTGTTAAACCCCTGAGGTGTCACCTCATTCAAGTCCTAGGCACATAACTCAAGCGATGACACTGATACTGAGGTTAACAGGGAACAGTGCACACCAGTATGCGGGGCAGGCCAGCCCCGGGACCGTGCAGGCCGGCCCGCCCCGAGGGTATCAGTGCAGAGCTGCGGCTCCGCGCCGCACGGCGTGGGAATGGCAGCGCTGCCCCCCGTCTCTGCCACACTACCCGGACCAGAAATGAGCCAAGTAGCAACCAAAAGGATGCCATCCTAGCAGACCCAGCAGAATACAGAACACGAATAAGCTACAGAAGCAGCTGCTGTGTGAGAACTCAACCGGCACCGATGTCCAAAGTCAACACCAAACAGCCGCCTCATCATTTTAAATTGAACTATTTTGCATTGTTTTACCATTTTTCTGTTGTATAAAAATTAAGCCCTTCCCTCTTCGATTTAATAAGAAAGGGGGAGATGTGGTGCTGTATTTCCCCACTGCTTTTCTTACTAAATTTTCTGCCTTTCCCACATGGTCCCCTCTTCCCCAGCCCCTAGCCCTGGCCACTCCCTCAGGTTCTCCCTTTTGGTTCCAGTACCCCAACTCTGCCCATGTACCACCCCTGCACCCTAAGATCATTCATCCATGTGCTTTCTCTGCCTCCCTTGTCCCCATAAAAACCCCCAAGGTCCCTCACCAGGTGGTCTTTCTGCCTCTGGGAACTGGCTTGTCATCATGTAATAGAAGTTCCTCTGAGGTCCATATAGAGGGACCCTTCTCGCCTCCTTTATTGCCACCATGTTGTGGAGCCGACAGCTAGCTAGAGCAGGCATGTGGGGCTGTCCGGGAGACTATGGGAGAGCAGAACTGCCATTCTATCCTAAGCACCCCCGCAGTGCTTTCCGAGAAGGCTGGGGCTTGCTAAACCAAACCAAGCAATGCAACACCAGTATGTAATTTTAAAAGTTGATCCATTACCTTTCTAGCCTGTGCATGGTCATGGCTAGTGTTTTGTTCAGTTCTTCGATCATCCGGCACCCTGAAGGGTGAATGGGCAACGTGCTGGACCCAGAAGGAAGGTGCTGGCTGTGGCTGCCGTACTGGAGCTGGTGCTGGTGAGCTGCTAACTGGGATGGCAGGACAGTGTGATGCTGCTGGGTCAAAGGCTGCTGGGAGCTCTTCTGCGTGGAATAGGATGAGAGAGAGAGGTCTGGCCCCCCTAAAGGCATGCAAATCATGACTTTCTTTGGAGGTAGTGGAGGTGACAGTTTAACTGGCATACAAGGCAGTTTCACAGGAGCGCCAGGATCTAAAAAAAAAGAAAGAGAGCCCTGGTGTTAATTTTTATGTCAGGAAGATGGAGACGAGAGTAACTGCCTGGGTGAGCAGGTATAGAGGTTGCTACTCCACACCTTCCCTGTTGTGACAGACAACTCCTATTGTATGCTCAGCATGGTCTCCAGAAAAAATGCTGTTGTTTTGCAGCACTCCTGAGTCCCACAAAAAAACATCTCAGGGCTGTGCATGTCCCTTAATAAACACATTAAGCAACACTTAACAAGGCTTGTGGCACACTTTGATGCTTTAAAGCCCTAATCCTCCAAAATAGCCCTGTGGGGTAGATGCAGCTTCTTGCACTCAACAGGCGCACAAATAGGGGGAGAGCAATTAGGGTGAGAGCAATTCAGTGTCTGAAGTTACAGGATGACTCACTACCATCACTGCCAGAGCAAAAGCTCAGGGATTCCTGATCCATTTCAGCCACTGCAGTGCAATTACTACAAGTCACGCTTCTTACGGGTTTGTAATGTGCAAAACATCTGGTGTAAAAAAATTACAGTAGAGGGCAAAAGAGAAAGGAAATAAAGTTTGAATACTGAACAGGACAGGTTTGAAAAATGGAGGGTACATGAGGAGAAAAGTTAAAGGGCAGTAGATTGTTAGGACTAATGTATTCTTTTACAGAAGCAAGCACTGTTCCCTGGACTCATGCACTGAATTTTACCTTTTTAACTCTACCTAAATGTTCACTGAAACCCATAGTTGATCAGCCAGGCAAAGACTTCCCTGACTTCAATGAGAAATCCGTGAGAGGTCCACAAGCAAGCCCCTCTTCCAGAACTCAACTGCAGGATGGAGATTTTTGGAGTTGCACTGTGAAATATTTTCAGAAGGGAAAAGAAGTAACATGAGGGCTTGTAGTTGCCAAGATGGGTGGGGGAAATGGTCACAACATATGCTAAGAGCAAAAGAGAGAGAAATATATACACTGTGAGCAACAACTCTGAGTTTGTCCCTAGGAGGAAGGCCAGGCCCTTTCCAGCCTGGAATACTGCACTTATTTGTCTCTGCAATTTAGCTCTGTGGGCAATGCTTGCATGACCTTTGGTCTCTTGCTACTTCAGTCCATTCCTCTTGCTGCAACATGGAATTGCAGGGCCAGAATCCTTTTTTGACCTGAGGAAGCTTGGGAGTTAGATGCTGCTCTCCAAAGGTCATTGGTCTCCTGAGCACTATGAGATTTCTAAAATCCTTTTCCAAATGGTTCTTTTTAGTTTAAACTATCCTTCCCCCCATCCCCTTCATTCTTTCCTTCCTCCTGGCCTATTCTGGGTATTGCCTGTTCTTCCACCTGTATCTAATAGCCAGGATGATATGAAGACTAGCAAGCAGTAACACTTCTTGAAAATGATTAAGCATCATAAGGTGAAAAAAGACCATGAGCCAAGTCCAGATATGTCTCTTGACTTATTTTAGTGCTAGTCAGATCTTCCACAGTATCCACTTGATATTAGTGGTTTTGCTATGCAAGGAGCAAGATGCTGACAGTGGAAGCCTTCCCCCTCTCCAGAGTGTTTCTATAGGCTAACAACATAGAGGGGTCAAAGGGAGTGCAAAGATGAAATACCACGTGCTGGTTTTGCTTGAGGTAGAGTTAATTTTCTTCACGGTGTCTGGTATGGAGCTCTTTTGGATTTGTGCTGAATACAGGGTTGATAACACAGAGATGTTTTTGTTACTGCTGAGCAGGGCTTGCACAGAGCCAAGGCCTTTTCTGCTTTTTGAACTGCCACACTGTTGAGAAAACCTGGGATGCATGGGAAGCTGGGAGGAGACACAACCGGGACAGGTGACCCCAGCTGACCAAAGGGATATTCCAGACCATATGACATCATGGTCAGTATACAAACTGAAGGTAAGAAGGAGGAAGGGGGGATGTTGGGAGTGATGGCATTTGTATTTCCAAGTAGCCATTACTTGTGATGGGGCAGGCCCTGCCCTCCTAGAGATGGTTGAACACCTGCCTGCTCATGGGAAGCAGTGAACAAATTCCTTGTTTTTCTTTGCTTGTGTGCATGGCTTTTGCTTTCCCTACTGAACTGTCTTTATCTCAACTAATTTGTTTTTTCATTTTTACCTTTCTGATTCTCTCCCTGATCCCACCGGTGGGGGAGAGAGTGAGTGGCTGTGTGGGGCGTGACTGCTGGCTGGGGTTACACCATGATGTAGGGGCATGGGGAAAAAGTGGCCTTTCCACATTGCAGAGTGGAAGAGTTACAGAGAGTAGAATCCAAGTCTTTCACCTTTCAACGTAATATTAGATTCACTTAACATGTTGCCTCTTGCAGGCAAAATTCTTCTGATGGCTTTACCAACGCTGAAATTTAACTCATGAGTTTGCCAAAGCAATAAAAGAAAAAAAAAACACTTTCAGGATTTTCTATTCAGGCACATAAAGGTCTTCAAGTCACCTTGTTTTTCTTACAAACATATTATTTGTATATATTTCCTCTTTGTATCCTGCATAAAAGAACACACCTCTTCAATAAAAGGTAAATAACAGAAAGAGTAAAGAGTAAATAGTATAGAGCCCTGAGAATAAGGCTCCTACGGGACTTGTAGTAAAAAAGTGGGTTTTTTCATACATTTATGCTTCAGGCAATTTTACTTCTACAGCTTGTCCTGAATTACAAAGACTACACTGAGATCTGCACTTCCATTTTGACAAATACAGGTTGGTTTAAGATCCCTTTCTGCAGTATGTCAATTAAAGTCTTCATTTGACAGTGCCTGTTCCCGGATGCCCCATCACTCTGTGGCAGCCATCCTTAATGGTGAATTCAAAGAGATCCCAACTGCAGGCATCTCTTGCTTTTGACAAAAGAATAACTGGAAGTTCATCTGGGTTTGCTGCCTTTTGTGGTCCTGAAGATCAGAGCAATATTGTATGTTGGAAGTGAGCATGACATGTCAAATAGCTCAGGTATAAAGCAAACAGGGATCCTTCCTTCTTTGTTCTAAATAGTGAAAATTTCTTTTCTCATGCAAGCATTCATGTAGTAGAGTTGTGGCACAGGCACTGCAGCTGTGGAATTGCACAGGAGAACAAGTCTAGCTTAATTATCCTGAGCAGTCCCATATTCATTCCATTGTGAATCAGAGGCGCACACTCTGGTTTCGACTCAGCACAACAAAGATTCCACTTAAATTTAAACAAATGCTTCACATCAACATATTTTCAATGGTATCAGTGCTGGGTGACTCCACTGGACACTTGCCAAAAATCTTGCCCATTATTTTTCATGTCTTTATTCAGACTGACTGTGTTACACCCAGGTTCTTGAGCTTGTCTGAATATGGTCCTAATACCAAAACAGACTCTTGGAAATGAACCAGAGGAATTAAATCTACTTGTCTGCCCTTCACCTTCAGGAGAATTCTACTTTGTTTAAATAAAATGGTTGAAAGGAGAATGACTACAATAGGAAGAGAGTTCAATCCATTTGCTGGGAAATGTAACTGTGTATCTTCACTGACACCAGTAATGGAGACCTTGGTACTGCAAGTTTTAATGTGTGGTCTGATCAGTGACTATGCGGAGCAAGTGGGGCCTTGCCCAAATCCATGGGCTCCGGGCGCGCTGTTGGAAACTGTGCTACCATCATCTACAGTCAAGGATAGAACAACTTCTCCCTGCATGTAAGAGTGAGGTGACCGAGTTTTACAGCTCTTTCCTCTGTTTGCTTTAATTTCACAATGTACATGATTTATGAACGGGGGTGGTAACAATTATTGTCTTCAGCATGGACTATACATCAGACATGGGCATCTGTAGACAAATAAGAAGCTGGACAGGAGAAATAAGAACAAGGTATCTGTGATAAGTGTCTTCTCAGTGAAACATTACCAGAGTCTTAAATCATTGCACAAAGCGCTTGTAACCAAAAAGAAGCAAACTGTGTGAAGCCAGGTGTGCAAGTCTGATTAATCTCTTCTGGCTGAGGTTTTTCATGCTCAAGAGAATAATGAGCAATTTTGCAAGATGTTGGTTTCCAGTGGGGTTGTGACCACTCAGCACTATGTAATAACTTGCATGCTAGAATTGATGAAAAAGATATTAAGACATGAACCTCTCCACTCTTGATGACAATCAATTGCTTAAAAGACAGTTGTGGATGCCACAATATTTGCTACACATCAGACTTTTGACAAGCAGGCCATCCCTTACCCTTTCCATAGAGATAATTTTGCTAACATCTGCAGTTAGCATCTGCATTTCTTTTGGGGTTTTCATGAGATAAACATATGTTTATTTGTTGCGCAGGTTTGCTCCTATATGGTTTTTCTGATGTGTTAGTGGTACACTGGAGCTGTGCACCAAATATACCAACTCTGATGCTTCCTAGTCACTGAACATGGCTGGAGAATTGGTCAGCACACACTGAAGATACAACTGCTGCAGATGGGATGCTAGAAACTCCTATGTGTATGGCAGCAAATGTTGCTGCAGCAGGGTTGTAGAAATGCTCATTAAAATCTTCAAATTCTGCCCCAGATCAATTACTGCATGGAGAAAGAGGACATGCCTGGGAATCATGGGCTTGTGGCAGAGCTGGCTGTGTTTGCTATACTGCCAGTAGCAGAAATGCTCCTTCTTGACTCCTTGCCCGAATGTAAGCCAGCGTTGTACCCTGACAGCAAGGAAGGACAACAGACTCCTGGGTGGTACAAGAAAAACCAGAAGATCAAAGGATTCTTCTATTGATAGAAGGATGCCCTCCTATTTAGCAGTCCTTAAGACTGTATCTAGACTACTGCAAGCTTAGTATCCACCAGGAAAGATATCAAAAAACCAGAATGAGTTGAGCACGGGGTCACTGCAGTGGCTGAGGGCTAGAGCACCTGAGGGACTGAGGCGTGTTCAGCTTGGAGAAAAGACAGATTGTGGGGGAAAGCTTAACAGCAGCCTCCCAGTACCTACAAGCCAGGTTATCAATAATACTTTTCATGGTGTGTGGTGGGAGGAGGAAAGACAGTGGAAAAAAGTGAAAAAAAAAGAGGTTCAAGACTGGATTATAAGGAAAATATCTTCCCTGCCATGAGAAGAGCCAGTTAGTGGAGGTTTATCCAGACAGGTTGTACAGCTGGCATCCTCTGAAGCTTTCAAGACCCAGCTGGTCAAAGGCCTGAGCAACCTGGTTTGATCCCATACTTGGCTCTGCTTTGAGCAGGAGGTTGGATTAAAGACCTGCTAAGGTTCTTCCTCACCTGAATGACCTTATACTGTGACCTTTGCTGTACTATGTACTACAAGGAATTTTCTGTACTTACTACAACTAATACAACTTGTCATAAAGTTAATGAGATACTCTTTAAATTCCTTCCAAGTAATTAATTCTGTAAAATAATGTGCAAAAAACTCCCCAAACCCAACAAACAGTGCAAAAACCAGTGTGGCCTGTTGAGGGAGCTCCATAGTAGAAATGGGGTGATGTGTCTGATATTTGCTGGCTTCATTTGGACAAGCAGCTTTTACTTTTTCAGCTCTTCTCTCCTGTAATCACTTGTACCTAAACGGTGGGAGCCTCTTTTCTTGTTTCAATGAGTTTTTGAGCAGATTCATAAAGACAAGTTAAAAACTGTTCTCAAAGCTTTGCCATGCATCTCCTGCTGGCTACAGCAAGATCTGCAGCCCTGTCTTCAGGGGAAGATTGGAGACAGAAATTCTTTGCTGTTCTTCTGTACCACATATGCATCCAAGGCTCAGGTTGAATTTGGAGAACAAAAACAAGGCATGATCAGCCTAAAGGTTGAGAAGTACAGCTCTGCATGAATTCCTATGCAAGGCCTTGAAGAGGGTTTCAAAAATGAGAAGACTTCCTGATGCTTGTGTGATAGGTACTACTCTCCAGGAAGCAGCAGAGAGAGGAAGTATAGAGGGAGAAACTGCATCAGGGTCCCGTTTCCCATGAGAACCTGGTGAAAGAGAACTGCTTTTGCTCTGCTGCTTCTCCCTTGAGCACACAGTGAGAGAACTGTCCACTGCCCCCACATGAATGTAACCTGTCTTCATGAATGTAGCCAGCCAGAGCAGGCAGCTGGAGGTAACGTCACAGTGGAGGAAGCTCAGGGATTATGTCTTGGGCTCATCTCCAGAGGAGTCTTCTGACACATATGTGACTACTGCATTATAAAATACTGCAGAGTATTTATTGGACAAATTGTAGTTGCAAAAACTTTTATAAAGCTGTCACTAATAACCAGCTGCTGCAAGGTAGCAGGACTCCCGACATTCATGTTGTCAAACCTCATTCTTGTCTCTTCTGTATTGTAAGAAGTAACTTTTGAGGACTTTTAACATTTCCTACCCTGTTAAATGTTTGCCTCTAATTATGAATTAGTTCTGACTCTACACAGACACAACCAGAAAGCACAATATCTAAAAATAAACTAAAAATGTGCTATGTGTCTCTTCAAAATCTTGAATGAAGAAAGCAAAAGAATGCAAACAGCTTAAATGCAATAGATAAGTGGCCAGATATGACCAAAGCTACACCCCATTCTAATATTAGGCTAAATTTGGGCTCAAATACACTCAGGTGTTACTGAGATCCCATCTTAGTGGCACATATTTTGTTCTCTGGTGTTTTAGGAGACTTTATGGGTTGCTGGTGATTCAGTCGGAAAATATCTAATTAATTTCAGAAAACATTATCTGTGCTGGTGAAAATTAACAGCTTAATGAATCAAGATCAAAGGGAACTTTACAACATCGGGGTCTATCAAATCAGACATGCCTAGTCTCCTGTCACTTGGCCATTAAAGATTTTGTGATAATCTGGGGACTTTATCCCAGCACCCCAATTAAATTTGGTCCCAGGTGATTATTTCAACGCTTCCTAAATTTTCAGTGAAGGAAGCTACAAATGTTGTCCTAAATGCTTGGGTTCTGCATGTGGATATTGGAGAAGTAAAACAACAAAAGAAATTTCTATCTGTGTGTCTAATACTAATCATATTTGAAAACCAGTAGAAGGCTCACCAGGAGGTGACTGGCCAACAGGACATGCAGAGCAGTGAAACAACGGTATCAAAATTGTTAAGGCTCATGTTTTTCTCCTAGAGTTGCCTGTCTTCTAGGGCTACACAGGCACATCCACACCCAGTGCTGTGACAGGGATGTTCCCTGTGGAGGCAGCACCATCAAGACCACAGGACATGGTGTGAGGAAAAGCATGGAGCACTTTCTGCAGAGGTGTTGGCATCATTCCCAGTGGCTGCCCTGCAGTCTGCTCTTGGCTCCCGCCCTGTTTCTATACTGTCCCATCTCTACAGAGCCTCAGCATTGAGAAGAAGCATGCCAAGGCTGTGTGATTTATATTTGCTAGAGGCAATTCTCTCTGCCTTCCATCTTTAAAATGGATTTTTTTTTCCTTTTCATTCTCCACAAAATTAAATGTGCTCTTTTGTGTTTATTTAGGCCTGCTCTTTTATGTGCATTTCTTATCAACGAAAGGCCAATCTTTGTCTTGGCACAGGGGGATAGATATTTGAGACGGTTCAAAATGCTTTCAGAGGAAAGGAATGTTTCTTTTCCATTTCTCAAACCTGTAATAAGTTCTTTGTCAAACCCTGCAAGTCAGTCTGCATAACTTCTTGAAGAACTTAGGAATAATTTCAGAGCAAGAGAAGGTCCGACTTTTTTCCCTCAAGGTTCGTATTTAAAATATTTTTCCTTTTTTTTTTTGCCTCTGACCATGTCTGTAGTGATTTTTTAATATATGTTTGTAAAATAGATACACTTATGTACACATACACATACAGATATGTAGACAGAAGTTGAGTTGCTTCTGCATTTTCACATGTGTACCTGAACCCTTCACAGGATCACATCTCCTCTCGCAGTCCCTTGAACAGAGCTACCAGACCATTAAACCTCTGTCACTCTCCACTACCAGGCCTGGTATGTTTTAATTTGTACTTCAACCTTTTCAAAAATTCTTCAGTAGAAAAATGTGTATGCAGCATGAACAGAAAAGTTTTCATTTTGAATGCCAGAATTCAGATTTTGCTTGTTTTCTCACTCACAAGCTGAGGATGTCTCTGGAGTAATTAGAAAAAGAATAGCATTAATTCTGCTTCTCACTGAGGAGGATGCTTCATTAGGATTGATTGCTCATTTCCGAAGATTGCACACGGCTAATATAATTACCAGTGGAGAACACAAAGCACTGAGCAACATATATATCCTTTGGACCACCAAAGTAAATGGACCCTTAAGAACAAGCTGAATACTTTTATTTATAAGGAATGTATAAACGAGGGTTTCAGTACCAGCAGGAATAACTGTCAATTAAATTACGGCTCTATGACTAAACTTGAATCTCTGTTCCTTCACCCTGAAGGTTCTGTATATGCATGTACAAGAGTTTATCTGTATGCACATACAAGACTTTATATAGGACTAGATGAGACACCACTGAAGGACACCACGAAGTAAGAGAAGTCACAGTTCTGTTTCACTTTCATATGAAAGTCATTGCCATCAAGCAAGTCACTTTTGCTGATAATTTGAGTCTGATTCTACTTCACAGAAAAAACAAAACTACTCCAGAAGCCCTCATCCTTTGATTCTTCTGTTATCTCTTACAAAAGAATGGCTTATGAACCAAGGACATTTAGTACCTGAGTTTTTTTCCTATGCTATTCCTATAATTTTATTTCTGCCATATTGGCCTCATTTCTCAGCAACTTCTTATAATTGGGACAAAGTTTTAAGGGAGATCTTAGGAAGCTGGTTTTGTCCTTAGGTGAAGCCATTAATACTGCTGCCCGGCCTTGCAGGCTGCAGGACTGCCCATTCAGTTTGTAGCAAAAGGCAAAATACTAACCATTATGTGCAGAGTTTGGCAGGTAAGAAAGTAAAGAGGTTTCACATAAAATGTACAAAACTATACAGGACAAAAAAGTATGGTCATCCAAACAGAAACATGAAGAGACTACATAGAGATGACAGAAAACCAGAGCATGTTCTTTCCTAGTGAGGTCTTTCCTGATATAGATCTTAAACCTGATAAAATTTGTATGAACTGTCTGGGAAAAAAAAAATCTACAATATATAAATGTGGGCAGACCATTTCTCACATCAGCTCTGAAAATATCAGGGCAGCATTAACACAAGATCAACCCAGGGGGAAGACTGGTAGCTGCCCCATTATAAAGACGAACCACACCTCATGTTCAACTCAGGATTTTGAGTTGCTGCCTCCTGTACAGCAGCTGCAATTATGAGCAGACTGTTCAAAAGGTGCAGGCAAGCATTTAGGGAACCTATTTTGGTCTGCATAAATATAGCCATCCTTTGCTTCAGCAGTCAAAATGAGAGACTGGGAGGAGGAGACACACCCATCCTCCTTCCATGTCTACCGAGAACTTTGAATCCCAAAGAGCTTGGACGCTTGTGAAAACACGCAGAACACAAAACAGAGCCTGTGTGTTTACTGTTGCTGCCTTCCATGCAGTGAGAGCTAAATTGCAGCATAAAGCAGAGGACGTCAAAATCCCGGTCATTGGGAACTGGAGCTGCACTCACCAGTGGGAGGGCAATAGTCAGAGCAGGGGTGGAAAGAGGGAACAGTTTGGCAGACACGGTAAGCACTGAGGCAAAATGGCAAGAAGTCATGGGACAGAACTGCCTGTGTAAGGATCAGGGGGGCAAGACAAATATATGGAAAGATACAGGGTGTGTGGAGGGGGACCTGCCCATATGGCAGTTGAAGGGACAAGCAACAAAGGGCAAAAGGAGAAATCAAAACTCTCCCCTCAACTCTCATGCCTTTCCTCATTAAGGGTATTTAAAGATACCCTAGTATTTTTCTCATACTTCCTTTCCCATCAAAGCACATCCTGCAACTTCAGTGGTGATGGTAAGTCTTGATGAATAAGAGTGAGAAGGGTTAAGAAATGCCACAGTGATCTTAGGAGATTATAGCTGAGAGGGGAAGTGCCCTGGAGCAACCTTGATGAAGGTGCAGTCTGAAGATCTGCCCTACGTACGGCACATACGTTACCAGCACACACAACAAGTGCAAACAGCATTACAGAAAGAGGAAGAACACTGGGAACCTCGCTACAAAGGCAGCTTTTCCTGTAAGGGAAATGGTGGTGCTGAGGGTCCAGGAATACCTACTTACCAGTTAAGTGGCTGGCAATCCTGGCAATAGGTTTAGGAGGCAGGGCAGGGGGCTGTTTGAGGAGGGACAACTGTTTCACTGGGGTGTCCTCATGGTCTCCAGGGAAAGCGGCAGATTTTTTGGGGGGAAGTAGCAGGACTGGCTTAGCTGTAGGATCTTGGGACAGGAGGACTCCGGATTCATTGGATGTGGGGCTCTCTTCAGACACTGGAGGACACAACCACATCATAGACGCAACAACGTTACGAGCAAAGCAGCAGCGGATACAGCCAAAGTCAGACAAGAAAAGCAGCGCAGCAATGCAGATTAGGAATGACTCATAGATTTCACTCAAACATTGTATAATGTAGAAAGAAGGAAGGAAGGAAGGAAGGAAGGAAGGAAGGAAGGAAGGAAGGAA